>NC_081395.1:11328737-11333737 GCF_030684315.1 Stegostoma tigrinum | reverse complement strand
ACACCCACCGCCCAACTGCACCCTCCACACACCCACTGCCCAACTTCACCCCCCAAAACCCCACCGCCCAACTGCACCCCCAACACACCCACTGCCCAACTTCACCCCCCCACACACCCACCGCCCAACTGCACCCCACACACACCCACCGCCCAACTTCACCCCCCCAAACCCCCACCTCCCAACTGCACCCCCCACACACCCACTGCCCAACTTCACCCCCCCACACACCCACCGCCCAACTGCACCCCACACACACCCACCGCCCAACTTCACCCCCCCAAACCCCCACCTCCCAACTGCACCCCCCACACACCCACTGCCCAACTTCACCTCCCCAAACCCCCACTGCCCAACTGCACCCCCCCAACTCCCCACTGCCCAACTTCACCCCCCCACACACCCACTGCCCAACTTCACCCCCCACACACCCACCGCCCAGTTGCACCCCCCCACACACCCACGGCCCAACTGCACCCCCCACACACCCACCGCCCAACTTCACCCCCCCAAACCCCCACTGCCCAACTGCACCCCCCCAACTCCCAACTGCACCCCCCCAAACCCCCACTGCCCAACTGCACCCCCCCACACACCCACTGCCCAACTGCACCCCCCCAACTCCCCACTACCCAACTGCATCCCCCCAATTCCCCACTGCCCAACTGCACCCCCCCAAACTCCCACTGCCCAACTGCACCCCCCCAACTCCCCACTGCCCAACTGCACCCCCCCACACACCCACCGCCCAACTGCACCCCCCACCCCCCACTGCCTAACTTCACCCCCCCACACACCCACCGCTTAACTGCACCCCCCCACACACCCATGGCCCAACTGCACCCCCCACACACCCATCACCCAACTGCACACCCCCAACTCCCCACTGCCCAGATGCACACCCCACCTCTGCACTACCCACCTGCACCCCCAACCCCCTCTGCCCAACCGTTCACCCCCCCAACCCCTACTGCCCAACTGCACCCCCAACCCCCACTGCCCAACCGTTCACACCCCCAACCCCTACTGCCCAACTGCACACTCCCACCCTCCAGCTGCACCCCCCCGAACCCCACTGCCCAACTGCACACTGCCCAACTCCACTTCCCCAACCCCCACCACCCAACTGCATCCCCAACCCCCCATTACCTAACTGTACCCCCAACCCCCACTGCCCAAGTGTATGCCCCCACTGCCCAACCTCAAATCCCCACCCCCACTGCCCAACTGCACCCCCCCAACCCCCGCTGCTCAACTGCACCTCCCCAGACCCACTGCTCAACTGCACTCCCCCCCAACGCCCACTACCCAAGCACACACCCCCCCACCAACCACTGGTGTGAGAGGAAGCCTCCCCCCACCCCAGTTGCTTCTAAAACTGGCACCAATAAAGGAACCACCCCAACCTCTTCGCCCATCCTTTCTCCCCCTCACCCCAGGTCACTTCCCACCTCCTCATGAGGAAAGGTTGAGGGAGCTAGGGCTTTTTTCTTTGGAGCGAAGAAGGATGAGAGGTGACTTGGCAGAGGTATACAAGATGCTGAGAGGCATAGATAGAGTGGACAGTCAGAGACTTTTTCCCAGGGCGGAAATGACCATTATGAGGGGGCATAATTTTAAGGTGACTGGAGGAAGATATAGGGGAGATGTCAGAGGGAGGTTCTTCACACAGAGAGTGGTGGGTGTGTGGAATGCGCTGTCGACAGTGGTAGTGGGGTCAGACACTTTAGAGACTTTTAAGCGACTCTTTGATAGCCACATGGAGGAAAGTCAAATGCAGGGTAGATTGATCTTGGTAGGATAATAGGTTGGCACAACATCGTGGGCCAAAGGGCCTGTACTGTGCTAGACTGTTCTATTTAACCCTACCTCTGCAACCCTCTGCCATGTGTAGACCTCCCTGGGCTCTGTGCCCATCTCCTCGCTCTCAACCACTGACATTCCCTGCCCCTGACCATCGCCTTGCAGGGGTGGTAGACTGGCAATCCCGAACGAGTTTTTGAGTCCCTGGATTGAACCACCACCATCTCCTCCCCCCCACCCCGCCCCGGTCCAGGGGCAGGTGGGGCCAGGCGTGAACCAGTCCTGGAATCTCTCCCCATTCGCTGAACTCCCTTCCCAAAGCCTTGACGCTCTCCCCAAAGCGTGGGGCCCAGAACCGAGCACAAATCTCCCGTGTTAAGCTCCCCTGTTTAACTAAACTTTTATGGGACGTGGGGGTGGCTGGTCGCGCCCATCAATTCGCTGCTCGTCCCTAATTGCCCCCTCAGGCGCTGAGATGCATTCTGGAACTGCCCTGGCAACGGCTTGGCACAATCGGGTGAGTGGCCTGGCCATTTTCAGGGTCAGAGCCGAGAACCAAGAGCTGTTCGCCTGGAGTCACATGTAGGCCAGACATGCCTAAGGAGCTAAAAGCCCGAAAGAACCGCGGGCGCCGTTAAATCAGGAACAAAAACAGAAGTTGCTGGAAAAGCTCAGCCTGGTCTGTGAAGGAAAAAAATCAGAGTTAACGTTTCGCATCCCTTCCTAGAACTTTAGTTTACGCTGAGTCTACTGCATCCGTGGCTCGCAATGTCGGCTCCTCGACATTGGGGGTAGCGAAGCGTAGACTGGGTGACCATTTCTCAGAATATCCACTCACAGTAAACTACCTGCTCCCTGCCCAACATCTCTGTCTCTGGCTCGCTGCAGTGCTCCAGAGAAACTCAACTCAAGCTGGAAGGACATCACCTCATTTTTTGCTTGGGGACCCCGCAGCCCTCTGGGCTCAATATCGAGTTCAATAATTTTAGGGCCATGTCCTTACCCCAGGCCCTGGCACATCACGCCTTTCCATCATGATCTGCTATTACACACAACCCATTGCCAGCCAGTAATAGCCCCGTCCATTCCCCCCTCACCCCCAGACTGACCTTTCCTCTTTTGTCTGTCCAAATGATTTTCTCTCTCTTTGGGATCTATGCTCACCTGTCATTTACTCCCACCTTTCCCCCCCATCTCCTGCATCAAACCAATCAATTTCTAGCTCCCATCCGGAAAGACATGAAACGTAAAACTCTGATGTCTCCCCCCAGGTCACCGCCAGACCCGCTGAGATTTTCCAGAAATTTCTGTTCACGTTTCTGATTTCCAGCAACTGCGGTTCCTTTGGCTTTATTTTCTTCATGGTCATGTACATATGGAAAGAGATTGGGTTGGTCAGGACTACATGCGTTGGAGTTTTGATGAGAATGAGGAGGGAGATCTCAGAGAAACCTGTAAAATTCCAATTTGACGAGACAGGGTCGGGGATGATCCCAACGACCCAGGGAGATCGCAGCCTAAGGATTATGGGGCTGGGCCGTGGAGAGAAATGTCTTCGCTCAGAGGAGGGGGAGCCTGTGGGATTCTCTGCCACAGCAAGCGGTCAAGACCGAAACAGTGAACTTTTTCAAGAAAGAGTTAGGGAAAGTTTTCAGGGCTCAAGGGGTCCAAGGGTATGCGGGGCTGGTGGAGAAAGCAGGAAGTGGGGAATGGGTCGGATGATTGGCCGTGATCTGACTGAATGGTGGGATAGGAGTGATGTGCAGAATGGTTTGTAAGGGTGGCCCCTGGGGTTTGGGAGGTTGAGTTGGTGAGCCACGTTGGTTTTTGGATGCCGGATAGTTGTTCCAATGTTAACATCCGAGATCACATGACTCAGATTCCATGACCCTTTGAATGAATTGAAGTGAGCCATTGGCCAAAGTGGGGTTTGAGCCCACGGCCTCTGCATTACAGGCCCAGTCATTCCGTTCGTTTTAAGAATGGGATGTGGGCACCGCTGGCTGTATCTGTACTTGTGACCAAGAGAGCCACCCGTGTGGCTGTGGGTCTGGTGTCACACGTAGGCCAGGCCCGGAACAGGTAAAGGTTGGCAGATCTCCTCACCTCAGGGGCATTTGTGAACCAGGTGGGCCTCCCCCGCCGATGAAGCCCGGCAATCAGCAACATGGCCATCATGAGACTCTTAATACCAGATGTTTAATTGAATTCCGACTCGACCATCTGCCTCGTCGGGATTCAAACCCCCTTTTCTCAGAACAAATCCTGGGATCACTCCACCATTCCAAACAGGACACCACTTGGTGGATGCCTGAGATTTGATTGCGGTTCTGAATGAGAACCTCACTTTGGAAAGCAAACACAATTGACTGATTCCGCAGGGAACGGTGGGGGGGGGGGGGGGGGGGGGGGGGCGTTCACTGGCTGAGATGAGGGCAGGGCTGGAGAACCTCCCGGAAAAGCCCAAGTCCAATGGGGAGAATGCAGAGGAATCGGAGGACGGATATTGGACAGGGACTGGTCCCTCCCTTCCAATGTATCCTGGGGGAACCGGTGGGATGGGCGAGGAGGGGGGGTGGAGGTCGAGGGGCCAAGGTCCCTGCTGACCCAAAGTGGACTACAGTGACCCCAGCAATTCCCAGCCAATCAGGTTCACCTCAGTGTGTTGGGGGGATCCCCTGGGAGCAATGATCCGGGATAAACAGGAACAGTTGGATCACGCGGAGGGGACAGTGGTTTGTCGCTGGTCCATGGGGATTAATGAAAGGGATGGGATGTTGTGATGAAGTGACGGAGCAGGGTGTCAGGGACCGCGGGGTGCGGTTGGTAGGGTCGGGGGGGGGGGGTGTGCAATTGGGGGGTTAGTGATGATGGCTGGAGATGTCACAGCTGTTTCTGTGTCCTTGAAAAGGATTTGATCGGGTCTGACAGGATCAGGTTGTTTCCATTTCGATGGGATCGAGCAGCCAAGAGCTCGCTGGGATCCAGTAACTAAAATCGAGTTTGTGTCTGATCTCCCCTCACGGCCCTGAGGATCCACATCCCCATCTCCCCTCACGGCCCTGAGGATCCACATCCCCATCTCCCCTCACGGCCCTGAGGATCCACATCCCCATCTCCCCTCACGGCCCTGAGGAACCTCATCCCCATCTCCCCTCACGGCCCTGAGGAACCTCGTCCCCATCTCCCCTCACGGC
>NC_081395.1:11203737-11218737 GCF_030684315.1 Stegostoma tigrinum | reverse complement strand
TTCAGAGAGGGGTCTGTGGACAGACAGGTGTCCCCTGGGTGGGGGCTCGGTCGGAAATGGAGGTCAGATATTCAGAACTAGGGCTTTACCCTGGAACCTTTGTGGATATCGGAACACAGAGAGGAATTTGAAAACGCCTCAATGATACCAAGCCCAGAGCTGTGGCAGGCCCTCCTTCCCCAGCCAGGACGGGCAGAGGGGCCAGAGGGGGCTGGACTGTAACCCAGAGACCAACGCGTGGTAGTGTACATTGACCGAGGGCACCGGAAGAGGGGCACAGACTGAGTGGCACAGTTCTACAGGGTGGAGAGTGGCCGAGGGACTGTGGTGGGGGGCACATGCGTTGCCGGGGTTGGGGGGGTGGGGGGGGTGGTGGCGGGGGTAGGATATTTTGGGAGAACAGTTTCCTGAAAGTGTGTGGGATGCTGAATTTCACAAGCCCAGGGCACTGAGCTCAAAGACACGGGCCTCACCCTGAGCCGTTACAAACCTCATGGTTAGGCCCCCATGCCAGTCCTGGTTACACCCATCCGCACCCCCACCCAGCCACCTCATGGTCTCCCACAACCCCTTCAGGAAGGAGGTGAGGGTCCCTCGAGATGGTGCAGAGGGAGATTGACCAGAACGATCCCACGGGGCACGATGGGTTTCAGCAAGGGTCAAGGGTCAGAGATTCCAGACAGCGGAGCAAAGTGATGGGGGGGTGGGGGGGGGGGGGTGCACAGAGATTTGATCAAGGTGGTCGCCATGGCGACAGATTCGGATAAAGTCGGGAAAGGAAAGCCTGGTCCCACTGGCCGATAGGAGAAGGGGCAGACAGATGGAAGGTTTTGAGGCGGGATGAGGGTGGGTGTGGGGTTGGGGAGGGGGTAGTAGCGATGCGAAGCTGGAACTCAGAGGTGAGTGGGGAGGGGAAGGGGGAGGCGAGCGATTCGGTAAGGGAATCGGATTGGCAGTGGAGAGGAATAAAAGAGCCGGGCGGCGGTGGGTGAACGGAAAGGGAATGGGATGGATCGGATGGGTGCTCAGAAAGTTGGGTGGGGGTGGCTAGCATTGAATTGATGGGCCAGCTGGCCTCTATCTCTGTGTGTTCTCCAACACCTGCCATCTTGGATAATGTTCAGGGCCTAGTGTTTACCGCCTGTGAAAAGAGGGAAGGAGGCTGTAACAGGGGCTGGAGGGAGTTGGATCAGCATCTCACTCTTCCGAAGGCCACAAAAGGGATGGTCTCCTTCTGATCCCCAACCCTGTCCCAAGCAGTACCTTGGGAGAGATCTCCAGCCCCCCAAACCCCATAATACAAACAGAAACTATGGCTTAACTTGAATTTGCAGCTTTCGCTTCATCCTCAGCGCCCTGAGACCCATCGACACCCCCACCCCGCCCCTCGGTCTGGGAGAGAATCAGAAGCTGACCCTGGGGAAGGCGGTGAGGGAAGGAGGGTTCTCACAAAGGGTCACCAACTTCCAAGCGAAGACCGAAGCTCGTCCTCACCTCAAGCCCAAAATGGCCGACCCCTAACCCTGAGCCTGCGAACCGCCTTCCAGTGAGAAAATTAAGCCTGTCAGCCCCGGGATAGCGATACAGGCTGTGGGGATGGGGAGATAAGGTGGGGTGGTTGGGAATAAGGGGAGATAGGGATTGGGGGATAGAATGAGATGGCGTTTGGGGGATGGAGTGAGACGGGGTTTGGGGGATGGAGTGAGATGGGGGCTTGGGGGATGGAGAGAGGGATTTAGGGAATGGAGTGAGGTGGGGTTTGGGTGATGGAGTGAGGGGGCATTTGGGGTATGGAGTGAGATGGGGTTTGGGTGATAGAGTGAGATGGGGCTTGGGGTATGGAGTGAGACGGGGGTTTGGGGGATGGAGTGAGGTGGGGGTTTGGGGGATGGAGTTAGATGGGGGTTTGGGGGATGGAGTGAGGTGGGGGTTTTGGGGAGGGAGTGAGGTGGGGGTTTGGGGGATGGAGTGAGATGAGGTTTTGGGGGATGGAGTGAGATAGGAGTTCGGGGAATGGAGTGAGATAGGGGTTTGGGTGATGGAGTGAGGTGGGGGTTTGGGGGATGGAGTTAGATGGGGGTTTGGGGGATGGAGTGAGGTGGGGATTTGGGGGATGGAGTGAGGTGGGGGTTTGGGGGATAGAGTGAGATGGGGTTTTGGGGTATGGAGTGAGATGGGGTTTGGGGGATGGAGTGAGATGGGGGTTTGGGGGATGGAGTGAGATGGGGCTTGGGGTATGGAGTGAGACAGGGTTTGGGGGATGGAGTGAGGTGGGGCTTTGGGGGATGGAGTTAGATGGGGGTTTGGGGGATGGAGTGAGATGGGGGTTTGGGGGATGGAGTGAGGTGGGTGTTTGGGGGATGGAGTGAGATGGAGTTTGGGTGATGGAGTGAGGGGGGAATTTAGGGGATGGAGTTAGATGGGGGTTTGGGGATGGAGTGAGATGGGGTTTGGGTGATAGGGTGAGATGGGAGTTTGGGGGATGGAGTGAGATGGGGTTTTGGAGGATGGAGTGAGATCGGGTTTGGGGGATTGCGTGAGGTGGGGGTTTTGGGGATGGAGTGAGGTGGGGGTTTGGGGGATGGAGTTAGATGGGGTTTGGGGGGGTGGAGTTAGATGGGGGTTTGGGGGATGGAGTGAGATCAGGTTTTAGTGGATGGAGTGAGGTGGGGTTTGGGGATGGAGTGAGATGGGGGTTTGGGTGATGGAGTGAGGTGGGGGTTTGGTCGTTGTAGTCAGATGAGGTTTGGGGGATGGAGTGAGATGGGGGTTTGGGCGATGGAGTGAGTTGGGGGTTTGGGGGATGGAGTGAGGTGGGGGTTTGGGGGATGGAGTGAGGTGGGGGTTTGGGGGATGGAGTGAGACGGGGTTTGGGGGATGGAGTGAGTTGGGGGTTTGGGGTATGGAGTGAGATGGGGGTTTGGGGGATTGAGTGAGAGGGGGGTCTGGGTGATGGAGTGAAGTAGGGGTTTGGGGGATGGAGTTAGATGGGTTTTGGGGAATGGAGTGAGATGGGGATTTGGGGGATGGAGTGAGGTGGGAGTTTGGGGGATGGAATGAGATGTGGTTTTGGGGGATGGAATGAGGTGGGGGGTTTGGGGGATGGAGTGAGATGGGGGTTTGGGGGATGGTGTGAGATGGGGGTTTGGGGGATGGAGTGAGGTGGGTGTTTGGGGGATGGAGATGAGATGGGGTTTGGGTGATGGAGTGAGGGGGGAATTTGGGGGATGGAGTGAGATGGGGTTTGGGTGATGGAGTGAGTTGGGGGTTTGGGGGATGGAGTGAGGTGGGGGTTTGGGGGATAGAGTGAGATGGGGTTTTGGGGTATGGAGTGAGATGGGGTTTTGGGGATGGAGTGAGGTGGGGGTTTGGCGGATGGAGTTAGATGGGGTTTGGAGGATGGAGTGAGGTGGGGGTTTTGGGGAGGGAGTGAGGTGGGGGTTTGGGGGATGGAGTGAGATGAGGTTTTGGGGGATGGAGTGAGATAGGGGTTCGGGGAATGGAGTGAGATAAGGGTTTGGGGGATGGAGTGAGGTGGGGGTTTGGGCATGGAGTGAGGTGGGGATTTGGGGGATGGAGTGAGGTGGGGTTTTGGGGGATAGAGTGAGATGGGGTTTTGGGGTATGGAGTGAGATGGGGTTTGGGGAATGGAGTGAGGTGGGGGTTTTGGGGATGGAGTGAGGTGGGGGTTTGGGGGATGGAGTTAGATGGGGTTTGGGGGATGGAGTGAGGTGGGGGTTTTGGGGATGGAGTAAGGTGGGGGTTTGGGGGATGGAGTTAGATGGGGTTTGGGGGATGGAGTGAGATGGGGTTTTGGGGGATGGAGTGAGGTGGGGGTTTGGGGGATGGAGTGAGATGGTGGTTTGGGGGATGGAGTGAGGTGGGGGGTTTGGGGGATGGAGTGAGATGGTGGTTTGGGGGATGGAGTGAGGTGGGGGTTTGGGGGATGGAGTGAGATGGTGGTTTGGGGGATGGAGTGAGGTGGGGGGTTTGGGGGTTGGAATGAGATGGGGGTTTGGGGGATGGTGTGAGATGGGGGTTTGGGGGATGGAGTGAGTTGGGGGTTTGGGGGATGGAGTGAGTTGGGGGTTTGGGGGATGGAGTGAGATGGGGGTTTGGGGGATTGAGTGAGAGGGGGGTCTGGGTGATGGAGTGAAGTAGGGGTTTGGGGGATGGAGTTAGATGGGTTTTGGGGAATGGAGTGAGATGGGTGTTTGGGGGATAGAGTGAGGTGGGGTGTTTGGGGAATGGAGTGAGGTGGGGGTTTGGGGGATGGAATGAGGTGGGGGTTTGGGGGATGGAGTGAGATGGGTTTTGGGGGATGGAGTGAGATGGGGTTTGGGTGATAGAGTGAGATGGGGGTTTGGGGGATGGAGTGAGATGGGGTTTTGGAGATGGAGTGAGGTGGGGGTTTGGGGGATGGAGTTAGATGGGGTTTGGGGATGGAGTGAGGTGGAGGTTTGGGGGATGGAGTGAGATGGGGTTTGGGGGGTGGAGTTAGATGGGGGTTTGGGGGACGGAGTGAGATCAGGTTTTGGTGGATGGAGTGAGGTGGGGTTTGGGGATGGAGTGAGATGGGGGTTTGGGTGATGGAGTGAGGTGGGGGTTTGGTCGTTGTAGTCAGATGAGGTTTGGGGGATGGAGTGAGATGGGGGTTTGGGCGATGGAGTGAGTTGGGGGTTTGGGGGATGGAGTGAGTTGGGGGTTTGGGGGATGGAGTGAGGTGGGGGTTTGGGGGATGGAGTGAGGTGGGGGTTTGGGGGATGGAGTGAGACGGTGTTTGGAGGATGGAGTGAGTTGGGGGTTTGGGGGATGGAGTGAGATGGGGGTTTAGGGGATTGAGTGAGAGGGGGGTCTGGGTGATGAAGTGAAGTAGGGGTTTGGGGGATGGAGTTAGATGGGTTTTGGGGAATGCAGTGAGGTGGGGGTTTGGGGGATGGAGTGAGGTGGGAGTTTGGGGGATGGAATGAGATGGGGTTTTGGGGGATGGAGTGAGGTGGGGGGTTTGGGGAGGGAGTGAGGTGGGGGTTTGGGGGATGGAGTGAGATGGGGGTTAGGGGGATGGAGTGAGGTGGGTGTTTGGGGGATGGAGATGAGATGGGGTTTGGGTGATGGAGTGAGTGGGGAATTTGGGGGATGGAGTGAGATGTGGTTTGGGTGATGGAGTGAGTTGGGGGTTTGGGGGATAGAGTGAGATGGGGTTTTGGGGTATGGAGTGAGATGGGGTTTGGGGGATGGAGTGAGGTGGGGGTTTTGGGGATAGAGTGAGGTGGGGGTTTGGGGGATGGAGTTAGATGGGGTTTGGGGGATGGAGTGAGGTGGGGGTTTTGGGGATGGAGTAAGGTGGGGGTTTGGGGGATGGAGTTAGATGGGGTTTGGGGGATGGAGTGAGATGGGGTTTTGGGGGATGGAGTGAGGTGGGGGTTTGGGGGATGGAGTGAGATGGTGGTTTGGGGGATGGAGTGAGGTGGGGGGTTTGGGGGATGGAGTGAGATGGGGTATTGGGGGATGGAGTGAGGTGGGGGTTTGGGGGATGGAGTGAGATGGTGGTTTGGGGGATGGAGTGAGGTGGGGGGTTTGGGGGTTGGAGTGAGATGGGGGTTTGGGGGATGGAGTGAGATGGGGTTTTGGGGGATGGAGTGAGGTGGGGGTTTGGGGGATGGAATGAGATGGAGTGTGGGCGATAGAGTGAGATGGGTTTTGGGGGATGGAGTGAGATGGGGTTTGGGTGAGAGAGTGAGATTGGGGTTTGGGGATGGAGTGAGATGGGTGTTTGGGGGATGGAGTGAGATGGGGTTTGGGGAATGGAGTGAGGTGGGGGTTTGGGGGGAGGTGTGAGGTGGAGGTTTGGGGGATTGGAGTGAGATGGGGGTTTGGGGGATGGAGTGAGGTGGGGGTTTGGGTGATGGAGTGCGATCGGGTTTTGGTGGATGGAGTGTGAGGGGGGTTTGGGGGATGGAGTGAGGTGGGGGTTTGGGGGTTGGAGTCAGTTGAGCGTTTGGGGGATGGAGTGAGATGGGGGTTTGGGGGATGGAGTGAGGTGGGGTTTGGTGGTTGTAGTCAGATGAGGTTTGGGGAATGGAGTGAGATGGGGGTTTGGGGGATGGAGTGAGTTGGGGGTTTGGGGGATGGAGTGAGGTGGGGGTTTGGGGGATGGAGTGAGGTGGGGATTTGGGGGATGGAGTGAGATGGAGGTTTGGAGGATGGAGTTAGACGGCGGTTTGAGGGATGGAGTGAGCGGGGGGTTTGGGGGATGGAGTGAGCGGTGCGTTTGGGGGATGGAGTGAGCTGTGGGTTTGGGGGATGGAGTGAGATTGCGTTTGGGGGATGGAGTGAGGTGGGGGTTTGGGTGATGGAGTGAGGTGGAGGTTTGGGGGATGGAGTGAAGTGGGGATTTTGGGGATGGAGTGAGATGGGGTTTGGGGGATGGAGTTAGATGGGGGTTTGGGGGATGGAGTGAGATGGGTGTTTTGGTGATGGAGTAAGGTGGGGATTTGGTGGTTGCAGTTAGATGAGGTTTGGGGCATGGAGTGATATGGGGTTTTGGGGGATGGAGTGACGTGGGTGTTTGGGGATGGAGTGAGATAGGGGTTCTTGAATGGAGTGCGGTCGGGGTTTTGGGCATGCAGTGAGGTGGGGGTTTGGGGGATGGAGTTAGATGGGGTTTGGGGGATGGAGTGAGATGTGGTTTTGGGGGATGGAGTGAGCTGGGTGTTTGGGGGATGGAGATGAGATGGGGTTTTGGGGGATGGAGTGAGGTGGGGGTTTGGGGGATAGAGTGAGATGGGGGTTGGGGTATTGAGTGAGGTGGGGTTTCGGGGATGGAGTGAGACAGGGTTTGGGGGATGGTGTGAGGTGGGGCTTTGGGGGATGGAGTTAGATGGCGTTTTGGGGGATGGAGTGAGGTGGGGGTTTGGTGAATTGACTGAGTTGGGTGTTTGGGGTTGGAGTGAGATGGGGGTTTGGGGGATGGAGTGAGGTGGGTGTTTGGGGGATGGAGATGAGATGGGGCTTGGGTGATGGAGTGAGGGGGGAATTTGGGGGATGGAGTGAGATGATGGTTTGGGGGATGGAGTGAGTTGGGGGTTTGGGGTATGCAGTGAGATGGGGGTTTGGGGGATTGAGTGAGAGGGGGGTCTGGGTGATGGAGTGAGATGGGGGTTTGGGGGAAGGAGTGACGTGGGGGTTTTAGGGGATGGAGTGTGTTGGGGGTTTGGGGGATGGAGTGAGATGGGGGTTTGGGGGATGGAGATGGGATGGGGTTTGGGGGATGGAGTGAGGGGGAATTTGGGGGATGGAGTGAGATGGGGGTTTGGGGGATGGAGTGAGGTGGGGGTTTGGGGGATGGAGTGAGGTGGGGGTTTGGGGGATGGAGTGAGCGGGGGGTTTGGGGGATAGAGTGAGATGGGGTTTTGGGGGATGGAGTGAGGTGTGGGTTTGGGGGATGCAGTGAGATTGGGTTTGGGGGATGGAGTGAGGTGGGGGTTTGGGGGATGGAGTGAGCGGGGGGTTTGGGGGATGGAGTGAGTGGTGCATTTGGGGGATGGAGTGAGGTGTGGGTTTGGGGGATGGAGTGAGATGGGGTTTGGGGGATGGAGTGAGGTGGGGGTTTTGGGGATGGAGTGAGGTGGAGGTTTGGGGGATAGAGTGAAGTGGGTGTTTTGGGGATGGAGTGAGATGGGTTTGGGGGATGGAGTGAGGGGGAATTTGGGGGATGGAGTGAGATGGGGATTGGGGGATGGAGTGAGTTGGGGGTTTGGGGGATGGAGTGAGATGGGGGTTTGGGGGATGGAGATGGGATGGGGTTTGGGGGATGGAGTGAGGGGGAATTTGGGGGATGGAGTGAGATGGGGGTTTGGGGGATGGAGTGAGGTGGGGGTTTGGGGGATGGAGTGAGGTGGGGGTTTGGGGGATGGAGTGAGCGGGGGGTTTGGGGGATAGAGTGAGATGGGGTTTTGGGGGATGGAGTGAGGTGTGGGTTTGGGGGATGCAGTGAGATTGGGTTTGGGGGATGGAGTGAGGTGGGGGTTTGGGGGATGGAGTGAGCGGGGGGTTTGGGGGATGGAGTGAGTGGTGCATTTGGGGGATGGAGTGAGGTGTGGGTTTGGGGGATGGAGTGAGATGGGGTTTGGGGGATGGAGTGAGGTGGGGGTTTTGGGGATGGAGTGAGGTGGAGGTTTGGGGGATAGAGTGAAGTGGGTGTTTTGGGGATGGAGTGAGATGGGTTTGGGGGATGGAGTGAGGGGGAATTTGGGGGATGGAGTGAGATGGGGATTGGGGGATGGAGTGAGTTGGGGGTTTGGGGGATGGAGTTAAATGGGGTTTGGGTGATGGAGTGAGATGGGGTTTGGGGGATGGAGTGAGGTGGGCGTTTGGGGGATGGAGTGAGATCGGGTTTTGGTGGATGGAGTGAGGTGGGGGTTTGGGGATGGAGTGAGATCGGGGTTTGGGTGATGGAGCGAGGTGGGGGTTTGGTCGTTGTAGTCAGATGAGGTTTGGGGGATGGAGTGAGATGGGGGTTGGAGTGAGGTGGGTTTTGGGGGATGGAGTGAGGTTGGGGTTTGGGGGATGGAGTGAGCAGGCGGTTTGGGGGATGGAGTGAGCGGGGCGTTTGGGGGATGGAGTGAAGTGTGGGTTTGGGGGATGGAGTGAGATGTGGTTTGGGGGATGGAGTGAGGTATGGGTTTGGGGGATGGAGTGAGGTGGAGGTTTGGGGGATGGAGTGAGCGGGGCGTTTGGAGGATGGAGTGAAGTGGGGTTTCGGGGATGGAGTGAGATGGGGTATGGGGGATGGAGTGAGTTGGGGGTTTGGGGGATGGAGTGAGATGGGGGTTTGGGGGATGGAGTGAGTTGGGGGTTTGGGGGATGGAGTGAGGTGGGTGTTTTGGGGATGGAGTGAGATGGGGGTTTGGGTGATGGAGTGAGGTGGGGATTTGGTGGTTGTAGTTAGATGAGGTTTGGGGGATGGAGTGAGATGGTGTTTTGGGGGATGGAGTGAGGTGTGGGTTTGGGGGATGGAGTGAGATGGGGTTTTGGGGGATGGAGTGAGGTGGGGGTTTGGGGGAGGTAGTGAGGTGGGTGTTTGGTTGATGGAGTGAGATAGGGGTTTGGGGAATGGAGTGTGTTGGGGGTTTGGGGGATGGAGTGAGGTGGGGGTTTGGGGGATGGAGTGAGCGGGCGGTTTGGGGGATGGGGTGAGCGGGGTGTTTGGGGGATGGAGTGAGTTGAGGGTTTGGGGGATGGAGTGAGATGTGGTTTGGGGGATGGAGTGAGGTGGGGGTTTGGGGGATGGAGTGAGGTGGGGGTTTGGGGGACAGAGTGCGATGGGGTTTTGGGGTATGGAGTGAGATGGGGTTTGGGGGATGGAGTGAGGTGGGGGTTTTGGGGATGGAGTGAGGTGGGGGTTTGGGGGATGGAGTTAGATGGGGTTTGGGTGATGGAGTGAGGGGTTGGGTTTGGGGGAATGAGTGAGGTGGGGGTTTGGGGGATGGAGTGAGGTGGGGGTTTGGGGGACGGAGTGAGATGGGGGTTTTGGGGATGGAGTGAGGTGGAGGTTTGGGGGATGGAGTGAGATGGTGTTTTGGGGGATGGAGTTAGATGGGGGTTTGGGTGATGGAGTGAGGTGGGGGTTTGGGGGAATGAGTGAGGTGGGGGGTTTGGAGGATGGAGTGAAGTGGGGTTTCGGGGATGGAGTGAGATGGGGTTTGGGGGATGGAGTGAGTTGGGGGTTTGGGGGATGGAGTGAGATGGGGGTTTGGGGGATGGAGTGAGTTGGGGGTTTGGGGGATGGAGTGAGATGGGGGTTTGGGGGATGGAGTGAGGTGGGTGTTTTGGGGATGGAGTGAGATTGGGGTTTGGGTGATGGAGTGAGGTGGGGATTTGATGGTTGTAGTTAGATGAGGTTTGGGGGATGGAGTAAGATGGTGTTTTGGGGGATGGAGTGAGGTGTGGGTTTGGGGGATGGAGTGAGATGGGGTTTTGGGGGATGGAGTGAGGTGGGGGTTTGGGGGAGGTAGTGAGGTGGGTGTTTGGTTGATGGAGTGAGATAGGGGTTTGGGGAATGGAGTGTGTTGGGGGTTTGGGGGATGGAGTGAGGCGGGGGTTTGGGGGATGGAGTGAGCGGGCGGTTTGGGGGATGGGGTGAGCGGGGCGTTTGGGGGATGGAGTGAGTTGAGGGTTTGGGGGATGGAGTGAGGTATGGGTTTGGGGGATGGAGTGAGGTGGAGGTTTGGGGGATGGAGTGAGCGGGGGGTTTGGAGGATGGAGCGAAGCCGGCTTTCGGGGATGGAGTGAGATGGGGTTTGGGGGATGGAGTTAGATGGGGGTTTGGGGGATGGAGTGAGATGGGGTATTGGGGGAGGGAGTGAGGTGGGTGTTTTGGGGATGGAGTGAGATGGGTGTTTTGGTGATGGAGTAAGGTGGGTATTTGGTGGTTGTAGTTAGATGAGGTTTGGGGGATGGAGTGAGATGGGGGTTTGGGGGATGGAGTGAGGTGGGGGTTTGTGGGATAGAGTGAGATGGGGTTTTGGGGTATGGAGTGAGATGGTGTTTTGGGGAATGGAGTGAGGTGGGGGTTTGGGGGATGGAGTGAGATGGGGGTTTGGGGGATGGTGTGAGGTATGGGTTTGGGGGATGGAGTGAGCGGGGGGTTTGGAGGATGGAGTGAAGTGGGGTTTCGGGGATGGAGTGAGATGGGGTTTGGGGGATGGAGTGAGTTGGGGGTTTGGGGGATGGAGTGAGATGGGGGTTTGGGGGATGGAGTGAGGTGGGGGTTTGGGGGAGGTAGTGAGGTGGGTGTTTGGTTGATGGAGTGAGATAGGGGTTTGAGGAATGGAGTGAGTTGGGGGTTTGGGGGATGGAGTGAGGTGGGGGTTTGGGGGATGGAGTGAGCGGGCGGTTTGGGGGATGAAGTGAGCGGGGCGTTTGGGGGATGGAGTGAGGTGAGGGTTTGGGGGATGGAGTGAGTTGAGGGTTTGGGGGATGGAGTGAGATGTGGTTTGGGGGATGGAGTGAGGTATGGGTTTGGGGGATGGAGTGAGGTGGAGGTTTGGGGGATGGAGTGAGCGGGGGGTTTGGAGGATGGAGCGAAGCGGGCTTTCGGGGATGGAGTTAGATGGGTGTTTGGGGGATGGAGTGAGATGGGGTTTTGGGGTATGGAGTGATATGGTGTTTTGGGGGATGGAGTGAGGTGGGGTTTGGGGGATGGAGTGAGATGGGTGTTTGGGTGATGGAGTAAGGTGGGTATTTGGTGGTTGTAGTTAGATGAGGTTTGGGGGATGGAGTGAGATGGGGGTTTGGGGGATGGAGTGAGGTGGGGGTTTGTGGGATAGAGTGAGATGGGGTTTTGGGGTATGGAGTGAGATGGTGTTTTGGGGAATGGAGTGAGGTGGGGTTTTGGGGGATGGAGTGAGATGGGGGTTTGGGGGATGGAGTGAGGTATGGGTTTGGGGGATGGAGTGAGGTGGAGGTTTGGGGGATGGAGTGAGCGGGGGGTTTGGAGGATGGAGTGAAGTGGGGTTTCGGGGATGGAGTGAGTTGGGGGTTTGGGGGATGGAGTGAGATGGGGGTTTTGGTGATGGAGTGAGGTGGGGATTTGGTGGTTGTAGTTAGATGAGGTTGGGGGGATGGAGTGAGATGGTGTTTTGGGGGATGGAGTGAGATGGAGTTTGGGCGATAGAGTGAGATGGGTTTTGGGGGATGGAGTGAGATGGTGTTTTGGGGGATGGAGTGAGGTGGGGGTTTGGGGAATGGAGTGAGTTGGGGGTTTGGGGGATGGAGTGAGGTGGGGGTTTGGGGGATGGAGTGAGCGGGGCGTTTGGGGGATGGAGTGAGTTGAGGGTTTGGGGGATGGAGTGAGATGTGGTTTGGGGGATGGAGTGAGGTGGAGGTTTGGGGGATGGAGTGAGCGGGGGGTTTGGAGGATGGAGCGAAGCCGGCTTTCGGGGATGGAGTGAGATGGGGTTTGGGGGATGGAGTTAGATGGGGGTTTGGGGGATGGAGTGAGATGGGGTATTGGGGGAGGGAGTGAGGTGGATGTTTTGGGGATGGAGTGAGATGGGTGTTTTGGTGATGGAGTAAGGTGGGGGTTTGGGGGATGTAGTGAGGTGGGTGTTTGGTTGATGTAGTGAGATAGCGGTTTGGGGAATGGAGTGAGATAGGGGTTTGAGGGATGGAGTGAGGTGGGGGTTTGGGGGATGGAGTGAGGTGGGGGTTTGGGGGATAGAGTGCGATGGGGTTTTGGGGTATGGAGTGAGAATGGGTTTGGGCGATGGAGTGAGGTGGGGGTTTTGGGGATGGAGTGAGGTGGGGGTTTGGAGGATGGAGTTAGATGGGGTTTGGGTGATGGAGTGAGGTGGGGGTTTGGGGAAACGAGTGAGGTGGGGGTTTGGGGGATGGAGTGAGGTGGGGGTTTGGGGGACGGAGTGAGATGGGGGTTTTGGGGATGGAGTGAGGTGGAGGTTTGGGGGATGGAGTGAGATGGTGTTTTGGGGGATGGAGTTAGATGGGGGTTTGGGTGATGGAGTGAGGTGGGGGTTTGGGGGAATGAGTGAGGTGGGGGTTTGGGGGATGGAGTGAGGTGGGGGTTTGGGGGATGGAGTGAGATGGGGGTTTGGGGGATGGAGTGAGGTGCGGGTTTTGGGGATGGTGTGAGGTGGGGGTTTGGGGGATGGAGATAGATGGGGTTTGGGGATGGAGTGAGGTGGAGGTTTGGGGGATGGAGTGAGATGGTGTTTGGGGGATGGAGTTAGATGGGGGTTTGGGTGATGGAGTGAGGTGGGGGTTTGGGGGAATGAGTGAGATGGGGGTTTGGGGGATGGAGTTAGATGGGGTTTTGGGGGATGGAGTGAGCGGGGGGTTTGGGGGATGGAGTGAGGTGTGGGTTTGGGGGATGGAGTGAGATGGGCTTTGGGGGATGGAGAGAGGTGGGGGTTTTGGGGATGGAGTGAGATGGGGTTTGGGGGATGGAGTGAGATGGGTGTTTTGGTGATGGAGTAAGGTGGGGATTTGGTGGTTGCAGTTCGATGGGTTTTGGGGGATGGAGTGATATGGGGTTTTGGGGGATGGAGTGAGGTGGGTGTTTGGGGGATGGAGTTAGATAGGGGTTTGGGGAATGGAGTGATGTCGGGGTTTTGGGCATGGAGTGAGGTGGGGGTTTGGGGGATGGTGTGAGATGGGGGTTTGGGGGATGGAGTGAGGTGGGTGTTTGGGGGATGGAGATGAGATGGGGTTTGGGGTATTGAGTGAGGTGGGATTTTGGGGATGGAGTGAGGTGGGGGTTTGGTGGATTGAGTGAGTTGAGTGTTTGGGGGATGGAGTGAGATGGGGGTTTGGGGGATGGAGTGATATGGGGTTTTGGGGGATGGAGTGAGGTGGGTGTTTTGGGGGATGGAGTAAGATAGGGGTTTGGGGAATGGAGTGATGTCGGGGTTTTGGGCATGGAGTGAGGTGGGGGTTTGGGGGATGGTGTGAGATGGGGGTTTGGGGGATGGAGTGAGATGGGTGTTTGGGGGATGGAGTGAGTTGGGCATTTGGTGTATGCAGTGAGATGGGGGTTTGGGGGATTGAGTGAGAGGGGGGTCTGGGTGATGGAGTGAGATGGGGGTTTTTGGGAAGGAGTGACATGGGGGTTTGGGGGATGGAGTGTGTTGGGGGTTTGGGGGATGGAGTGAGATGCGTGTTTGGGGGATGGAGATGAGATGGGGTTTGGGTGATGGAGTGAGGGGGAATTTTGGGGATGGAGTGAGATGGGGGTTTGGGGGATGGAGTGAGGTGGGGGTTTTGGGGATGGAGTGAGGTGGGGATTTGGGTGATGGAGTGAGATCGGGTTTTGGTGGATGGAGTGAGGTGGGGGTTTGGGGATGGAGTGACATGGGCGTTTGGGTGATGGAGTGAGGTGGGGGTTTGGGGGATGGAGTGAGCAGGGGGTTTGGGGGATAGAGTGAGATGGGGTTTTGGGGGATGGAGTGAGCTGTGGGTTTGGGGGATGTAGTGAGGTGGAGGTTTGGGGGATGGAGTGAGCAGGGGGTTTGGAGGATGGAGTGAAGTGGGGGTTTTAGGAATGGAGTGAGATGGGGTTTGGGGGATGGAGTTAGATGGGGGTTTGGGGGATCGAGTGAGGTGGGGGTTTTGGGCATGGAGTGAGGTGGGGGTTTGGGGGATAGTGTGAGATGGGGTTTGGGGGATGGAGTGAGGTATGGGTTTGGGGGATGGAGTGAGGTGGAGGTTTGGGGGATGGAGTGAGTGGGGTGTTTGGAGGATGGAGTGAAGTGGGATTTCGGGGATGGAGTGAGATGGGGTTTGGGGGATGGAGTTAGATGGGGGTTTGGGGGATGGAGTGAGATGGGGTATTCAGGGAGGGAGTGAGGTGGGTGTTTTGGGGATGGAGTGAGATGGGGGTTTTGGTGATGGAGTAAGGTGGGGATTTGGTGGTTGTAGTTAGATGACGTTTGGGGGATGGAGTGAGATGGGGGTTTGGGGGATAGAGTGAGGTGGGGGTTTGTGGGATAGAGTGAGATGGGGTTTTGGGGTATGGAGTGATCTCGGGCTTGGGGGATGGAGTGAGGTGGGGGTTTGGGGGATGGAGTGAGGTGGGGGTTTTGGGGATGGAGTGAGGTGGGGTTTTGGGGTATGGAGTGAGATGGGGTTTTGGGGGATGGAGTGAGGTGGGGGTTTGGGGGATGTAGTGAGGTGGGTGTTTGGTTGATGGAGTGAGATAGTGATTCGGGGAATGGAGTGAGATAGGGGTTTGGGGGATGGAGTGAGGTGGGGGTTTTGGGCATGGAGTGAGGTGGGGGTTTGGGGGATGGAGTGAGGTGGGGGTTTGGGGGATAGAATGAGATCGGGTTTTGGGGTATGGAGTGAGATGGGGTTTGGGGGATGGAGTGAGGTGCGGGTTTTGGGGATGGTGTGAGGTGGGGGTTTGGGGGATGGAGTTAGATGGGGTTTGGGGATGGAGTGAGGTGGAGGTTTGGGGGATGGAGTGAGATGGTGTTTGGGGGA
>NC_081395.1:11178737-11198737 GCF_030684315.1 Stegostoma tigrinum | reverse complement strand
GAACTGACAAAATCCCAGGCACATTCCCCGTTGCCCCTCAAGGGAGGAACGTTGGCTATCCTTAGCCAGTCTGGCCCCTCAGCAATGGGGTTGGATTTTGACTGCCCTGTGGGTAATTAGGGATGGCCAATAAATGTTGGCCCAGGTGGCGATGCCCATACCTGTTGATTGAATGGCTAGCCGCCCCCCCCCCGACTTAATTCTTATGTTTTAGCTAATTACCCTATTCAGAAGTGTTAGCGCATGGGAACCTTTTCTTTGAACCTAGAGGTAGGGATGCTACCACCATCGTCACGGCAGACCTCCTCCCCTCATTTTTCGATAACCACTGCACACCACCCCCCCAGCCAAGAAAACGGACTTGACTTTTCTTCCTTATCAGAAGATAGGCGAGCACGAGGGGGCATAGCTTTAGATTGAGGGGTGAAAGATACAGGACAGATGTCAGAGGTAGTTTCTTTACTCAGAGAGTAGTAAGGAAATGGAACGCTTTGCCTGTAACGGTAGTAGATTTGCCAACTTTAGGTACATTTAAGTCGTCATTGGACAAGCATATGGACGTACATGGAATAGTGTAGGTTAGATGGGCTTCAGATAGGTATGGTAGGTCGGCACAACATCGAGGGCCGAAGGGCCTGTACTGTGCTGTGGTGTTCTATGTTCTATGGGCAGCCTGGTCCCAAAGAATGGATGGAAGGTGATGCAGCTTTGCACACAAGCCCTTGAACATGGCGGGGACAGAAACATTCAGGCGAAAGCCTGAGCGCGGTGGTGTCTGAGATAACAAGCTGGATGAACACAGTGGGCCAAGCAGCATACGAGGAGCAGGAAAGCTGACGATTTGGGGCCAGGCCGTGTGTTTCCTTGAGTGGGTAGATGAATGCTAGTAGGGCCCAAGCGGTAGCGTCGCTGTGTCTGGACCCGGAGGCTCAAATTATCCTTGCATTCCAATAACTTGGCTCTATGCAACTCCCTTTAGACAGCTTTGGTACACCCCAGGCCTCTCTGGGAGCCCAAGCTTGCTGCGCCCCCTACCTCCCAGAAATGAAGGTACCATTCCCCTCCGTCTGATTTCGAATTAGCCTCAGGCTTGTACTGAAGGGTAGCTTGTGTGAACAAACTGTTCTGTGTACGTGCAGAAGCACTCCATCGGTTCAAGGTCTTCGTGGAGAATGTAAAGAAGGCGAAGAGGCTGCAAGGAGAGGAGAGGGGGACGGCACAGTATGGAGTCACCAAATGGAGTGACCTCTCAGGTATGGCTAACTCCGAGGCTGATCTACTGAAGGGGCTGTTACCGTCACCGTTAACCATCGTTGGTTTGCTGTGAGTTTCGACTGTCTGGTTCCCCCCCACCCCCGAGCGTCATAGGGACGATATCGGTACTTCATCTGCATGAAACCCATTTCAGTTTCCAAACTCTCTCGTACGATGATTGCGCAGCACGATGGCTCAGTGGTTAGTGCTGCTGCCTCATGGCGCCAGGGACCCAGGTTCGATCCCACCCTCGGGGGACTGTCTGTGTGGAGTTTGCACATTCTCCGTGTGTCTGCGTGGGTTTCCTTCGGGTGCTCCGGTTTCCTCCCACAGACCAAAGATGTGCAGGCTAGGGTGGATTGGCCGTGCTAAATTGTCTCATAGTGTCCAGGGATGTGCGGGTTAGGGTGGATTGGCCGTGCTAAATTGTCTCATAGTGCCCAGGGATGTGCGGGTTAGGGTGGATTGGCCGTGCTAAATTGTCCCATAGTGTCCAGGGATGTGCAGGTTAGGGTGGATTGGCCGTGCTAAATTGTCCCATAGTGCCCAGGGATGTGCGGGTTAGGGTGGATTGGCCGTGCTAAATTGTCCCATAGTGCCCAGGGATGTGCGGGTTAGGGTGGATTGGCCGTGCTAAATTGTCCCATAGTGTCCAGGGATGTGCGGGTTAGGGTGGATTGGCCGTGCTAAATTGTCCCATAGTGCCCAGGGATGTGCAGGTTAGGGTGGATTGGCCGTGATAAATTGTCCCATAGTGCCCAGGGATGTGCGGGTTAGGGTGGATTGGCCGTGCTAAATTGTCGCATAGTGCCCAGGGATGTGCGGGTTAGGGTGGATTGGCCGTGCTAAATTGTCCCATAGTGCCCAGGGATGTACAGGTTAGGGTGGATTGGCCGTGCTAAATTGTCTCATAGTGCCCAGGGATGTGCGGGTTAGGGTGGATTGGCCGTGCTAAATTGTCCCATAGTGCCCAGGGATGTGCTGGTTAGGGTGGATTGGCCGTGCTAAATTGTCTCATAGTGCCCAGGGATGTGCGGGTTAGGGTGGATTGGCCGTGCTAAATTGTCCCATAGTGCCCAGGGATGTGCGGGTTAGGGTGGATTGGCCATGCTAAATTACCCCATAGTGTCCAGGGATGTGCGGGTTAGGGTGGATTGGCCGTGATAAATTGTCCCATAGTGTCCAGGGATGTGCGGGTTAGGGTGGATTGGCCGTGCTAAATTGTCCCATAGTGTCCAGGGATGTGCGGGTTAGGGTGGATTGGCCGTGCTAAATTGTCCCATAGTGTCCCGGGATGTGCGGGTTAGGGTGGATTGGCCGTGCTATTGTGTCCCACAGTTGGGGGATGCAGTCTGAGAGGGATGCTCGAAGGGTTGGTGTGGGCTTGTTGGGCTGAAGGGCCTGTTTGCACACTGTCTGGATTCTCTGATCTGAAAAAAATCTGATCAGCACGGACGGGCTGGACCGAAGGGCCTGTTTCTGTGCTGTACATCACTGTGACTCAAATCTGATCAATCCCTGCTTTCTTTGGGATTAAGGTCAGCACGGACGGGTTGGGCCAAAGGGCCTGTATCCGCGCTGTACAACTCTATGAACCCATAAAACCTTCAAAGATCCTCAAAATCCTCCAGTTCCTAACCAGACTTTTGAGGAGAAAATCCCAGCCTTTGCGAATAATCAATTCTCAACACCGGTTTGAGCCGTAAATAAAAAAGTTTGCGTTGTTGGAGCCAAAACTAAACAGTAATGCAATCTTACGAATGTCTGATTTGAACGTGATGTGTGGAGGTGCTGGTGTTAAACTGGGGTGGACAAGGTCAGAAATCACTCGATACGAGGTTATAGCCCAATAGGTTGTTTTGAAAACACCATCTTTTGGAGCGCAGCCCCTTTGTCAACTGAAGTTAGCGTAGTTTTCGGTTCAATTCGGGGAAAAGGCACACAGACAGGCAAACACATTTGTGGGATAAATAGATGAAAATAACCTGCTATCGAAAAGACAATCAGCAACTTCAAAGAGCTCAGGATTTAGATTAGATTCTGTACAGCGTGGAAAACTGGCCCTTCGGCCCAACAAGTCCACACTGCCGCTTGGAACATCCCATTCAAACCCATCCCCCTATAACCCACACATCCCTGGGTACTATGGGGCAATTTAGCACGGCCAATCCACCCGAACCCGCACATCCCTGCGCACTATGGGACAATTTAGCACGGCCAATCCACCCTAACCTGCACATCCCTGGGCACTACGGGACAATTTAGCACGGCCAATCCACCCTAACCTGCACATCCCTGGACACTATGGGACAATTTAGCACGGCCAATCCACCCTAACCCGCACATCCCTGGGAACTATGGGACAATTTAGCACGGTCAATCCACCCTAACCCGCACATCCCTGGACACTATGGGGCAATTTAGCATGGCCAATCCACCCTAACCCGCACATCCCTGTGCACTATGGGACAATTTAGCACGGCCAATCCACCCTAACCAGCACATCCCTGGGAACTATGGGACAATTTAGCACGGCCAATCCGCCCTAACCAGCACATCCCTGGGAACTATGGGACAATTTAGCACGGCCAATCCGCCCTAACCTGCACATCCCTGGACACTATGGGACTATTTAGCACGGCCAATCCACCCTAACCCGGACATCCCTGGGCACTATGGGACTATTTAGCACGGCCAATCCACCCTAACCCACACATCCCTGGGCACTCTGGGACATTTTAGCGCGGCCAATCCACCCTAACCTGCACATCTTTGGACTGTGGGAGGAAACCGGAGCACCCGGAGGAATCCCACGTAGATATGGGGAGAACATGCAAACTCCTCACAGACAGTCGCCTGAGGCTAGAATCGAACCTGGGTCCCTGGTGCTGTGAAGCTGCAGTGCTAACCACTGAGCCACCGTTACGAGGATGTTGCCGGTTTCGGAGGGTTTGAGCTACAGGGAGAGGCTGGGGCTATTTTCCCTGGAGCGTCGCAGGCTGTGGGGGTGACCTTATAGAGATTTATAAAATAATGAGGGGCATGGATGGGGTGAATAGACAAGGTCTTTTCCTCAGGCTAGGGGAGTCCAAAACTAGAGGGGCACAGGTTTAAGGTGAGAGGGGACAGATTTAAAAGGGAGCTGAGGAGCAACATTTTCACACAGAGGGTGGTGCGTGTATGGAATGAGCTGCCAGAGGACGTGGTGGAAGCTGGTACAGTTACAGCATTGAAAAGGCATCTGGATGGGGACATGAACTTGAAGGGTTTAGAGGGGTATGGGCCAAATGCTGGAAATTGGGACTAGATTAATTTCGGATATCGGGGTAGCATGGACGGGTTGGGCCGAAGGGTCTGTTTCCATCCTGTACATCTTTATGACTCTGTGGCTCTAAAGCAACACTGAACAGATCACTTCAGTGATATTCATGATGTGCTGTTCCACGGGTGTAGATGATGGTTTCTGGGTTGGCTTTCTGAAGACATTGATCGGGGATCACATTTGTGTTTCACTCTGATAAAAGCAGTAACATCTATAACTTAGTCTACTTTTCTCTGAGCTTCCAAGCGCCGCGTGGAGATTAGTGCTCAAACATTCATGCTATTGCATTAAAAACCACACTCTTTCTCACAGAAAATACCGTCCAAAACTTGATTCAAACTCTGACAGCTCCCTGACAAACTGATCCCATCCTCCACGAGGTGCCAGCCACCATTCAACATCTAGTATCTGCTGGAGCAGAAGGTCTCTTCCGGAGTATGTGGAACCACACTCCCTGTGACCGACCTATTGAGTGGCCGTCTATTTAAATGTTCTCCTCTTCCCCAGTGTGGGAGGCTCCGTAGAATCTTTAGGTCAAGAACCAGCCTACAATTAACTCTCAGGCCTGGCCTCACAAACAAACAAACAGCCTCCTTTGTCCAGACTTCCCTCGTTCTTTTAGCCCAAGCCGCTGCCCACAGTCCAAAGGTCAACTTTTGTTCGCTGTTCTCAGCTCACAGCTCCCAACCAAAAAAAAACGAATGAAATAAGAATAATGGAAAACCGAACACAATTGGAGACGTGGTTAGTGGGGGCTGTCCTATTTGTGAAGTTAGTACTACTGTCAGCAGGTCCACGGGGCAACCTATTTCAGGGAAATCGGTAGCAGTGCATATTTGGCAGTGCAGTCTCAATGCGCCAAAGGGCCCCTTCTGCATTGGGTGATTCTATAACATCTTCATCAGAGATGATTGAGCTGAAACAGACCACTTGGGACAAATAAGCCATAGAATTAAGCCATTCTTTGGAAAGACAAGATCTTTTAGGAATTGCATGTGCTATGGAATGATATTAATTTGAACTGAAGGAGAAATTCGCTTAGCCATAACCTTAATTCGAGCAAGTGTAGCATCGAGGAGTGTTATGGACCAGACCAACCCCCACGCTCCCACAAAAGGAGATAGTCTAAGCCCTAACTTTTCATTAATTCTAAGGCAAGTGCCCTGCGTTGTGTTCCAGATACAATTCGATGGGTCAAACCACCAGATTTGAAGCAAAACATGCTTAATTCACATGCTACAGTTAAAGTAAAAAAAACAAAGAATACCTTAACTCTCCTGGAAAACTTAACAGAACAATAGATTATTTAACTATGAAACAGTGACTGTTCCAATACTGTAACGTCCCACTCACACGCCGTTGGCAAAGGCAAATTCAGCAAAATAGATTGTCTCACACACGTAATTCTCCAGACTGGGAGGGGAAAATAAACATAATCAAGAGAAAGCTCTGAGAGAGAGGAGTAGCAGGAAGAACTGCACTGCAGCTTCTAAGCCCAGCTTCAAGACCCCAGGAACTGCTACAGAAAAACTAAAATTAAAACTCCTGGCTCTGTGGGAGCTTGAGCCCTCCACCTAGCCAGACTGCTTCTATTGTTCTAACATTCAAAAAACCCAATGCCTCACAAGATTATTGAGTCTGTCTGACAAAGACCTCTGTCTTAAAAAACCTCTCTCTTCAAAAAACCAGGACAAATTACACCCCTTAAAGCCACAGTATCATCACAGAAGTCCTGGAAAAACTGGGATCGATGGGTATCGGGGGGGGGGGAACTCTCCGGTGGGGGTTGGAGTCATAGCTGGCACATCGGAAGATGGTCGTGGTTGTTGGAGGTCAGTCATCTCTCGCTACAGGCCATCTGTGCGGGAGTTACTCGAGGTAGTGTCCCTGGCCCAACCATCTTCAGGTGCTCGACCCTCCCCTCCCTCATAAGGTCAGAAGTAGGGGGGACGATCGCCGGTGTTCATCGACATTTGCCACTCCTCCAACCAGGCAGAACCGAGCCGCCCCGCCCCGTTCGCACCCCCTTGGCAGCGGTGGGATCTTCCCAGCCCAGCCGGGAGGGAGCCAGGTGTGGATTTGAACATGAGTCCCTGACAGTCCAGCTGCCCCACCAACTCCTGACTCAGTGCCAACACAACATCAGGAATGCCCTCAGGATAAGCCAAGGTCTGTGGGCC
The DNA here is from genome assembly GCF_030684315.1 of Stegostoma tigrinum. NCBI lineage: Eukaryota > Metazoa > Chordata > Chondrichthyes > Orectolobiformes > Stegostomatidae > Stegostoma > Stegostoma tigrinum. The sequence goes on along the minus strand of NC_081395.1, from coordinate 11,191,981 downwards.
AGAACTTGAAGACAGAAAAGCCGACCCGCAGACAGAGACTGACCTCCGCCCGGCACCCATCCCCGGGTACAAGTTAATGTGACTGGTATCTTTGTCCCTCAGAGGATGAACTCGACAGCGGAATCTTCAAGCCAGACTGCCAGAGCTGTTGCCAGGAGGTGCACCTCGACGATCGGGTGCAGAACCTTCCGGAGAGCCAGGACTGGAGGAAGAAAGACTCCGTTACTCCCATTAAGAACCAGGTAACATGTGGGGGGGGGGGGGGGGGGGGGGGGGGGCGGGGAGAGGGGGGTGAGGGGGTGGCTCTGGGGTGTGGCTGGGAACTTCGGGAGTCAGGAAGCTCGAAAGACACCCCACCCCTCGCCTGACTCCCAACCCCAGGCCATTGAGCCAGGGGTGGATCGCTGCAAAGAGGCTGCCATTATAAAATATCAGGCAGCAAGGCAGGCTGGGTAAAAACATGGCCAATTCACTTTGATCAGCAGGAATGGTATAAGGCCGTTACGACTGTAATAGATTTTCTAAAGTACGAGACCTTGGGGACATTTTAAAGGAGCAAAAGGGATATCAGGGACCCAAATGTACAAATTTGGGGGAAATGAGCAGTTTGGACAGAGATGAATTGTTGCATTAGTCAGCTGAGCAAGCAGCAAAAGCAGTTTTCAGGCTGGTCACAAACGCTGATAGATGTTATAAAAATACATAAAGTCTCCAGTTTACAGTTGCTCAGGGGTGAGCACTGCAGCCTCATGGCCGCAGGGACCCAGGTTTGATCCCACCCTTGGGTGACTGTCTGTGTGGAGTTTGAACATTCTCCCCCAATGTCTGCATGGGTTTCCTCCAGGTGGTCCGGTTTCCTCCCACAGTCCAAAGATGTGCAGGTTAGGGTGGATTGGCCGTGCTAAATTGTCCCGTAGTGCCCAGGGATGTGCAGGTTAGGGTGGATCGGCCGTGCTAAATTGTCCCATAGTGCCCAGGGATGTGCGGGTTAGGGTGGATTGGCCATGCTAAATTGTCCCATAGTGCCCAGGGATGTGCGGGTTAGGGTGGGTTGGCCGTGCTAAATTGTCCCATAGTGCCCAGGGATGTGCAGGTTAGAGTGGGTTGGCCATGCTAAATTGTCCTATAGTGCCCAGGGATGTGCGGGTTAGGGTGGATCGGCCGTGCTAAATTGTCCCATAGTGCCCAGGGATGTGCGGGTTAGGGTGGATTGGCCATGCTAAATTGTCCCATAGTGCCCAGGGATGTGCGGGTTAGGGTGGGTTGGCCGTGCTAAATTGTCCCATAGTGCCCAGGGATGTGCAGGTTAGAGTGGGTTGGCCGTGCTAAATTGACCCATAGTGCCCAGGGATGTGCGGGTTAGGGTGGGTTGGCCGTGCTAAATTGTCCCATAGTGCCCAGGGATGTGCAGGTTAGAGTGGGTTGGCCGTGCTAAATTGTCCCATAGTGCCCAGGGATGTGCAGATTAGGGTGGATTGGCCGTGCTAAATTGTCCCATAGTGTCCAGGGATGTGCGGGTTAGGGTGGATTGGCCGTGCTAAATTGACCCATAGTGCCCAGGGATGTGCAGGTTAGAGTGGATTGGCCGTGCTAAATTGTCCCATAGTGTCCAGGGATGTGCGGGTTAGGGTGGATTGGCCGTGCTAAATTGTCCCATAGTGCCCAGGGATGTGCGGGTTAGGGTGGATTGGCCGTGCTAAATTGTCCCATAGTGCCCAGGGATGTGCGGGTTAGGGTGGATTGGCCGTGCTAAATTGTCCCATATTGCCCAGGGATGTGCAGGTTAGGGTGGATTGGCCGTGCTAAATTGTCCCATAGTGCCCAGGGATGTGCGGGTTAGGGTGGATTGGCCGTGCTAAATTGTCCCATAGTGTCCAGGGATGTGCGGGTTAGGGTGGATTGGCCGTGCTAAATTGTCCCATAGTGTCCAGGGATGTGCGGGTTAGGGTGGATTGGCCGTGCTAAATTGTCCCATAGTGTCCAGGGATGTGCGGGTTAGGGTGGATTGGCCGTGCTAAATTGTCCCATAGTGCCCAGGGATGTGCAGGTTAGGGTGGGTTGGCCGTGCTAAATTGTCCCATAGTGCCCAGGGATGTGCGGGTTGGGGTGGATTCTGCATTGTCGGGGATTCTACAATCTAGCTGACTGACAGACTGAGGTCAACAGAAAACATTGACTAGAGTTCTAAATAAAAACAAAAATCTATTTTCTAATCAACCTACCCTGAGATGTCATGACCACCTATGTCCTTATAGTTTTGGACTCCCCTCCCCTGGAGAAAAGGCCTTGTGTATTCATCCTATCCATGCCCCTCATGGTTTTATAAACGTATATAAGGTCACCCCCATCGGCCTCTGACGCTCCAGCGAAAAAATATCTCAGCCTGTCCAGAGATAGCAGGAGCTGCCGATGCTGGAGAATCTGAGATAACACGGTTTGGAGCTGGATGAACGCAGCAGGCCAAGCAGCATCAGAGGAGCAGGATGAAGGGTCGCGACCCCGAAAGGTCTGCCTTCCTGCTCCTCTGATGTTGCTTGGCCTGCTGCGTTCACCCAGCTCTACACCTTGTTATCTCAGCCCATCCAACCTGTCATATCTCAAACCTCCCAGTCTCTGTCCCATGCCTGTAAACCCTTTCTGCACCTTCCTATCACATCCTTTGTCGCCCTCATCTCCTTGATCCACAAGCAACACCACAAAAAGACGCCCAGCTCACAGATTCCAGCTTTGAAAACATTCCTGATCCATCCCACATTCCTCAATCCCATTGCTGCAATGGGAAGTGTGGGGATTTGAAATGCATTCAAGACTGCACTCCTTCTGTAGTCCCAGAGACCAAAAACCCTTAAAAGCAAGACATTGCCCGCTGACAATTATAACTTTACCTTCAGAATCTCCACATTGACACCAATTATGGCTTTTGTTTTGTTGCCTGGCCCCGCTCCCCTGGAGTGATGCAGAACAAGAACTCAAAGCACACCAGAGGCGCCATGTAAATGCAGTTCGCGGTTGTCGACCAGGGCAATAACCTTATTCCTTACATGCTCGGTCCCGTTCACGCAGGAGTCCTGCAAAGCATGCTGGGCATTTGCGACCGTCGCCAACATCGAGTCCCAGTGGGCCATCAAGAACAAAGAGCTAATCTCACTCTCAGATCAAGGTAGGTCCCACTCTCACCAGCCCATTCAGCCCGTCGCACAAGATGGGGTCCCTCGCTCTCGGTACGCTGGCCCTGGTCCCCAGGGACATGCAGTTACAAGACAAAACCGACATCCAATGCTTCATCCCCCATTTCAATCTTCAAGAGGTGGTGGGGAGATGCCTCCATCAACAGCTGCTGCCCATTAGGTGTATCTAACCCCGTGCTGTCCCTGTCCTGAGGAGTGTTTGATGGGGGGACAGTGCAGAGGGAGCTTTACTCTGTACCGAATCCTGTGCTGTCCCTGTCCTGAGGAGTGTTTGATGGGGGACAGAGTAGAGGGAGCTTTACTCTGTACCTAACCCCGTGCTGTCCCTGTCCTCAGGGGTGTTTGATGGGGGGACAGTGTAGAGGGAGCTTTACTTTGTATCTAACCCCGTGCTGTCCCTGTCCCTGTGGAGTGTTTGATAGGGGGGGGGGGTGGGGACAGTGTAGAGGAAGCTTTACGTTCAGTCTGTTAGAGTTGCAGGTTTACTCTCCATGTACAATTGCCGGCTGTAGCCTGTGTTTGATTTATTGACATGTTCTTGTTGATGTAGAAGTCTTGGACTGTACAAACGCTGGCAACTGTTCCGAAGGTTATATTCCCAAAGCCTTCTGCAACATCATTAATATCGGTGAGTTAGACTTCCAATGTGTGACTCTCTGGGGGTGGTCGGGGGGTGGTGCTGGTTTGGTGACAGATGTACGGGCACACTGGGTACCAGCTGGTAGCGGGACCTAGCACAGCAGTTGGATTAATGGCCTGAATGGCCTCCCCACAGCCACGTTCCTGTGGCTCCCCACCATCACACTCCTCACAGCTCAACCTAACTCGCACCTTCAGTGTCCCGACTGCCCCTGGGAGTGCTCTGGGGCAGGGAGCGGCTGGACCCGGGCATTAACAACTTGCATTTGTCTAGCGCCTTCCGCCGAACGTTGGGGAGGAGCATTACAGGCGGTGCATTTAATCCCCAAACGCCCAGAGGGTGGTCAGTACCCAAGTATTGCAATCGGTCTGTGCAGGCCCAGAGGTACGGATGATAGATTTTATTCTCCAAAGGGCTTTTTGTGCTGTGCAGGGGGTCCTTGCGCGCAAATCGCAAAACGTTTGTTTGCAGGTGCAGCGGGTAATTAAAAAGGCAAATGGAATATTGTCCCTCACTGCTAGAGGGATGGAGTTTAGAAACAGGGAGGATATGCTGCGGATGTATAGGGTCCTGGTGAGGCCACACCTGGAGTCCTGTGTGCAGATCTGGTCTCCTTACTTGAGAAGGGGTATACTAGAACTTGGAGGGGTGGGGGGTGCTGAGGAGATTCACTCGGTTGATTGCAGAGTTGAGAGGATTGGATTATGAGGAGAGACTGAGTAAACGGGGATTATACACATTGGAATTCAGAAGAATGAGGGGAGAGTTTATAGAAACATATAAGATTATGAAGGAATAGATAAGGTGGAGGCAGGGAGGTTGTTTCCGCCAGCAGGTGAAACTAGGACTAGAGGGCATCATCTCAAAATAAAGGGGAGCAGACGTAGGGCTGAGCTGAGCAGGAACATCTTCACCCAGAGGGTTGTGAACTGATGGAATTCCCTGGCGAGTGAGGCTTCCTCGTTGAATGTTTTTAAGGCAAAGATAGACAGTGAAGGGATTAAGGGTTAAGGTGAGAGGGTGGTTAAGGGGAGATTAGCACATGAACAGATTAGCCATGATCTTATTGAATGGGGTAGCAGGTTCAAGCATCCCAGATCCTGCCCCTCTTTCTTATGTTTTTATGTTAGATTCTTGATTCCCCATATGTTATTGAATTCTATCTGCTGTGGAGGGATTCGAACATGGCTCGCCAGGGCACTTAGCTGGGCCTCCGTGGATTAACAGGATGGCACGGTGGCTCAGTGGTTCGCACGGCTGCCTGTGTGGCGTTTGCACATTCTGCCTGTGTCTGGGTGGGGTTCTCTCCGGGTGCTCCGGTTTCCTCCCACAGTCCAAAGATGTGCGGGTTAGGGTGGATTAGCCGTGCTAAATTGTCCCATAGTGCCCAGGGATGTGCAGGTTAGGGTGGATTGGCCGTGCTAAATTGTCCCATAGTGCCCAGGGATGTGCAGGTTAGGGTGGATTGGCTGTGCTAAATTGTCCCATAGTGCCCAGGGATGTGCAGGCTAGGGTGGATTGGCCGTGCTAAATTGTCCCATAGTGCCCAGGGATGTGCAGGTTAGGGTGGATTGGCCGTGCTAAATTGTCTCATAGTGCCCAGGGATGTGCGGGTTAGGGTGGGTTGGCTGTGCTAAATTGTCCCATAGTGCCCAGGGATGTGCGGGTTAGGGTGGATTGGCCGTGTTAAACTGTCCCATAGTGCCCAGGGATGTGCAGGTTAGGGTGGATTGGCCGTGCTAAATTGTCCCATAGTGCCCAAGGGATGTGCGGGTTAGGGTGGATTGGCCATGCTAAATTGTCCCATAGTGCCCAAGGGATGTGCGGGTTAGGGTGGATTGGCCATGCTAAATTGTCCCATAGTGCCCAGGGATGTGCAGGTTAGGGTGGATTGGCCGTGCTAAATTGTTCCATAGTGCCCAGGGATGTGCAGGTTAGGGTGGATTGGCCATGCTAAATTGTCCCATAGTGCCCAGAGATGTGCAGGTTACGGTGGATTGGCCGTGCTAAATTGTCCCATAGTGCCCAGGGATGTGCAGGTTAGGGGGGATTGGCCGTGCTAAATTGTCCCATAGTGCCCAGGGATGTGCAGGTTAGGGTGGGTTGGCCGTGCTAAACTGTCCCATAGTGCCCAGGGATGTGCGGGTTAGGGTGGATTGGCCGTGCTAAATTGTCCCATAGTTCCCAGGGATGTGCAGGTTAGAGTCGATTGGACGTGCTAAATTGTCCCATAGTGCCCAGGGATGTGCAGGTTAGGGTGGATTGGCCGTACTAAATTGTCCCACAGTGCCCAGGGATGTGCAGGTTAGGGTGGATTGGCCGTGCTAAACTGTCCCATAGTGCCCAGGGATGTGCAGGTTAGGGTGGATTGGCCGTGCTAAGTTGTCCCATAGTGTCCAGGGATGTGCAGGTTAGGGTGGGTTGGCCGTGCTAAATTGTCCCATAGTGCCCAGGGATGTGCGGGTTAGGGTGGATTGGCCCTGCTCAATTATCCCATAGTGCCCAGTCTTGGTGGGTCAGCCAATGGGAATGCAGAGTTACCAGGGTAGGTTAGGGGACAAGAGGAGAGATTGGCATACTCACTCAATGGCAGTGTGGACATTTTGAGTGTGTGTGTGTGTGTGTGTGTGTGTGTGTGTGTGTGTGTGTGTGTATGTATGTGTGTGTGTGTGTGCGTGAATGTGTGTGTGAGCATGTGTGTGAGCGTGTGTGTGTGTGAGAGTGTGTGTATGGGTGTGTGTGTGTGTGTGTGAGTGTGAGTGTGTTTGTGAGAGCGTGTGTGTGTGTGTGTGACTGTGTATGTGTGAGAGTGTATGTGAGTGTGTGTGTGCGTGAGTGAGAGTGTGTGTGTGTGTGTGTGTGTGTGTGTGTGTCTGTGTGTGTGAGAGAGAGCGTGTGTGTGTGTGTGAGTGTGAGCGCGGTATTCCCGTGAAGGGCCGGCACTGACCACTCTCTGTGCCCTCCCCACGCAGGCCTGATGAAAGAGACCAGCTACAGGTACAGTGCCTGCAGAAACACCTGCCGACTGAAGGAGAACCAGACCGTGGTGAAGATCACAGCTTGCCTCAGGCTGAACGGCAGTGAGGATGGTGAGCTGAGCAAGTGCCTCCGCACCCCCCAACAGTTCCTGCACTAACATTGCTTGGGGCGGGAGGTCGGACTTTTTGGAGCGGGTCGAACTGGAATTCTGTCCCTCTGAAGGCCGTGCTACCTTTGGAATTCTACAGCCCCCCTCGCTCCCTGCTCCCATCTCCACAGGGCAGGAGATGTTCTGTTATTGAGTATGTTCAAGGCCGGGATCAATTGGTTTCTTGATATCAAGAGATTGTGAGATTATTCAGTCACAGGATTTGGGCATCAATAGCTAGGCCAACATATATATATTCCATCCCCAATTGACTCGAGGGTGGTTCAGTGCCAACCATCACTTATGGCCGAGAAAGGGTAGACGCTGGGAAGTTGTTTCCATTAGGCAGGGAGACTAGGACCTTAGAATTAGAGGGGGTCAATTTAACATGGAAATGAGGAGACATTTCTTCAGCCAGAGAGTGGTGGGCCAGTGGAATTCATTGCCACGGAGTGCAGTGGAGGCCAGGACATTAAATGCCTTCGAGGCAGAGATCAATAAATTCTTGATCCCACAAGGAATCAAGGGCTACAGGGAGAGTGCAGGGAAGTGGAGTCGGAATGCCCATCGGCCATGATTAAATGGTGGAGCGGACTTGATGGGCTGAATGGCCTTACTTCCACTCCTATGGTCCTGTGGTCATCACTGCAGGATCTGGATTTACATACAAGCCAGACCGGTTAATGAGGGCAGATTTTCTACCCTTTAAGGGGCATTAGTGAACCAAATTGCTTCGCTTTAAATGTCACCGGCCCAACATATATCATTTTTATTGGTTTCAAACCGCCCCACGTGACCCCAGAGCGCTGACCTGCGGTTCCAATGGACCCTAGTCCCGCACTGTCCTGCTACCCCCAGCCTCAAGGGGGACGACAGGCCATGAGCCGACCAAAAGGTAGAGCAGGCCCAATGGGCCGAATGGACTGTGCACCCTGATTTGTCCCCAGGGATGTTCATCAGCTCCTGCCTTGACACCTCTGACATCTGTCCCTTATCTATCACCCCTCAATTTAAAGCCATGTCTCATCGTGCTAGCCATCACCATCCAAGGAAAAAGGCTCTCACTGTCCACCCTAACTAATCTTCAGATTTTAGCCGCGGATCCTCTGTTTGGTCTTGCTGATGGACTTCCTCTGCTGGTACATGTGCGTATACAGACAAAATGTGGAACATGCTCCCCGCTCCCGATAGGATTTGAAATTTCCAACACTACTCTTGGGGTGGAATTGTTCCACGTCCTCCTATTCTAAGGTCTAGCCGCATTCGGACCACCCTCGTTCTGCGCACCCGACCTTGGCAACCAGAATTTCTCTAACAGATCCTTGAACTGAACTAAACCAACCCCACCCCACCTTGATCGGGTCAACCCTTAATCTTCAGCATTTTAGGGGTCATGATTCCTGTCATTTAACCCTTTCAGTCAAGTGGTCTGGAGAATCTTCTCTGCTGGCCCATGCCCACTCCAAGACCAATCTATCGTTCCTGAGGAATGGGACTCCTGGCACATTGGCCAGTGCCTTATTATTTAATCTTGGCTCAGATTGTAACCACCTGAAAAACCAAAAGAGAAATGAGAACATTCCCCTCTTCCCCTCACACAAATGTAGATTGGCCCAGCATTCTACTGTAGCATGTCTTGGAACATAGGCTGGGTTCAGCATTTATTGCCCCCCCGTCCCTAATTGCCCCCCTTGAGAAGGTGGTGGGGAGCTGCCTTCCTGAGCCGCTGCAGTCCGTGTGCTGTGGGGAGACCCACGATGCCCCTTAGGGAGGGAATTCCAGGATTCTGACCCAGCGACACTGAAGGAACGGCCGATATATTTCCCAGTCGGGATGGGGAGTGGCTCGGAGGGGAATGTGCAGGGGGTGGCGTTCCCATGTACCTGCTGCCCCTTGTCCTTCTGGATGGAAGTGGTGGTGGGTTTGGAAGGTGCTGTCTAAGGAGCCTCGGTGAGTTGCTGCAGGGCGTCCTGTAGATGGTGCACACTGCTGCGACTGAGCGTCAGTGGGTGGAGGGAGTGGGGTGTTTGGAAGGTGCTGTCTGAGGACTGTGGGTGAATTTCTGCAGCGCATCTCGTACCTGGGGTATGCTGCTGTCCAAGGGGCCAGCGCCTGATGGCGATGGTTTGTTTTGCAGGGATGAAACAGTACGTGGCTTTGAATGGAACCATCACTACCCTGGTGTATTTGGAGGGTTTACAGGTGAGTCAGGTGGCGGGGAGCAGGGAGGACGGTTCAGCACATCAGCAACGGGCCAAATGGCTTGCTCGACAGTGCGCGGGAATGTTGGAGGGGTCTGGGGGGATGTGCACAGGTTTCTCTCACTCCCCCTCCCTTGACCCTTGGGAAATGGGACTGTTCTGTTCTGACTCCAGGCACGGGGTCAATGGAGGGGGTGTGGGGCTTTCGTGAAATCTGCTGAAGGTCAGAGGGTTAACATTGGCTCAAACCTCCGGCAGATGACGGACAAAGGAGTAGACTTGCATTTGCGTAGCGCCCTTCGAAGCTGAGCCTCTGTCGGCTTGTGCGCAGCAAGATCCCACAAACACAATGACGCCCACCACATCACCTGCTTCTAAATATTACTCCCGGGGCACTAGGGTGAGGTGAGGGATTTGGGCTGGGTGGGGGGGTGATGTCCTTCCATTCCCCAATGCCCAGCCCCAACCCCCTGCCCTAAACACACACGCTCCCCCACCACGCGCCCCCCCCCCCCCCCCCACCCCACATGCCATACATACCCCCGTTCCATTTATGGTCAAAGGAGCTTGTAAAAATGAGCTCCTGGTATAACATGCGGGCTGTGAGATGGAACTTTCCCAGGTGCGCCATCTTAAAGGGGAGGTGACGGGTGGTCTTGTTGGCCTGTTCATGTTTTGGGGACCTGGCTTCGAATCCCAGCACGGCAGGCGGTGGAATTTGTATTCAATAAAAATATCCGGAATTAAGAATCCAGGGATGCAACCATTGTTGGGAAAAACCCATCTGGATTACCAACGTCCTTTAGGGAAGGAAACTGCCATCCTTGCCTGGTCTGGGCCTACATGTGACTCCAGACCCACAGAAATGTGGCTGGCTCTTAACTGCCCTCTGGGCAATTAGGGATGGGGCAATAAATGCTACCGTGGCCCACATCCCATGAATGTTTTCTTTTTGAAGTGGTGGGAATGTTGGCCTGGATTACATCACATTTATGATACTCTGACGATGTGCAGGCTGGGAGGATTAGCCAGAGGAAATGCAGGGTTATGGGGATAGCATAGGGAACTGCGTCTGGAGTGGGGTGATGTTCCTCTGAACGGTCGGCATGGACTCAATGGGACAAACGGCCTGCTTCCACACTGTAGAGATTCTATGAATCCACAATGTCCTGCCTCAAAAATAAGGTGCAGAGAGAGAGAGAGAGGCTCATCCACTGACAGACAGCCTGTATATCTCGAGGAGCTCACATAACCCTCTGAGATCTCTATGCCCCTCTGATCCAGGCCACTGTAGCGCCAATGGTTTCCTGTTCTGCCATTGCTACCCTGCTTTACCCTCCTAAGCCTGTCCGCCTTGCTCTCTCTCTCTTTCTCCTCCATTAAAATCCGAACCACTTGCTCACCTTTGACTGAATACTAGCCCCCACCCAACCCTCCATTAAATCGTCGGTCGGTTTCAGCAGCTCCTCTTCCTCCTACACCCGGCCGCTACACAAATGCAAGCCATTGTTGTTGTCGGCCATCCTGGGTGGGTGGGGCACCCAGCATGAAAGGACGGCAGCAGGGAATCGAGGAGGCGAACATGATTTAAATGGAGAAAGACTGCAGAAAGCTGTGGGACAGAGGGATTGCATCGTTCCCATATCGATGAGAAACAAGCGTCCGGGTTCAGACAGGTGAATAGCGCTTTGGCGATTATCTCAAACAGAACAGAGTTTAAGAGGTTTTGCTAAAATGCCACAAGGCCACAACTGGAACACTGTGGCCCGAATTTGGGCCCCATTTTCGGAGGATTTTGAAGGTATTTCAGAGGAGCCTCAGGGCTGATTCAAGTATGGATGGGCTGTCTGAGAACAATAGGCCAGTACTTGTTGGGGTTGAGAGGAATGAGGCGCGACCTTATTGAAGCATTCACAGATAACAAATCCACAGAATCCCTACGGTACAGAAACAGGCCCTTCGGCCCAACAGATCCGCACCAACCCTCAAAGCATCCCACCCTGACATAACCCCCTATCACCCACCCTAAGCCACACATCCCTGGGCACTATGGGACAATTTAGCACGGCCAATCCACCCTAACCTGCACATCCCTGGACACTATGGGACAATTTAGCACGGCCAATCCACCCTAACCTGCACATCCCTGGACACTATGGGACAATTTAGCACGGCCAATCCACCCTAACCCACACATCCCTGGGCACTATGGGACAATTTAGCACGGCCAATCCACCCTAACCCACACATCCCTGGGCACTATGGGACAATTTAGCACGGCCAATCCACCCTAACCCGCACATCCCTGGGCACTATGGGACAATTTAGCATGACCAATCCACCCTAACCTGCACATCCCCGGGCACTATGGGACAGTTTAGCACGGCCAACCCACCCTAACCCGCACATCCCTGGACACTATGGGACAATTTAGCACGGCCAACCCACCCTAACCTGCACATCCCTGGGCTCTATGGGACAATTTAGCACGGCCAATCCACCCTAACCCGCGCATCCCTGGGCACTATGGGACAATTTAGCACGGCCAACCCACCCTAACCTGCACATCCCGGGACACTATGGGACAATTTAGCACGGCCAATCCACCTTAACCTACACATCCCTGGGCATCCCTGCCCAGAGGGATATCATCTCAGAATGAGGGGTTGCCCTCTGAAGAACGGGATGAGGAGGAATTTAAACAGAAATTGCTGGAAACGCTCTGCAGGTCCTGGCAGCAACTGTGGAGGAGAAAACAGAGTTAACGTTTCGTGTCCGGTCACCCTTCCTCAGAATGGAGGGTTATTATCTTCTCTCGGAAAGGAAGGGGGAGCGAATCTGTGGAATCTGATTTTTAAACGCAGAAGGCTGTCGCGTCGAGCAGCCTCAAGAGTTGAGGTAGATTTTTTTAAAATCAGGTAGGGGAATCAAGGCAGGGATGGGAAAGCTGGAGTTGGGGGTGATCAGACCACGATCTCACAGAGGGGCCGAATGGCCTACCTCCACTCTTACATCGTGGCCAGAGGAACAATGTTACAGGAGCAGGCCGTTCATGCCCTCCATGAGATCGTGGTTGCTACTCGATGTGATCGAATTCCTTTTAAACCACCCCAACCCCAACACACACCCTCTATGACCCATTGGGCAGTTCCTTGTTAAATATAAGGGGGTGCTTTAGAGAGGATGCGAGAGACACACCTGGGAATTATGGGGCAAACGTGTGGTTGGCCGTTCATATTTAATATCTTTGGTTCTCTTCCTCCCTTCCAGCATTACAAACGGGGCATCCTGAGGAGCGCATGTCGCAAGATATCAAGTCGCTACCATGCGTTGCTCATTATTGGGTTTGGTGTAGGTATGTATCTGGGTACTCCGTCTCTGCCAACTCTGCTCCCGCGCCCAAAGGTATCATAAGGTGCCAGGCCACCCCCCCCCAGAACATGACTCATTCTCCGGCATAACCATTCGGCCCGCCTGATCCATGCTGGCCTCTCCCACCACCACCTCAAAGCCTATTGCCCCACCTGTTCCTGTCCTGCTAAGGTTACCCCCACCCGACCCCTGGAAAAACTTTTTGCTAGGCATGGGAGGCCCTTCCCCCACCCCGTGACCGTCTCCGACCCACCCCTCCCCGGCCGCTTTTGACCCCTTTGTCGATTGGAAGTCCAACTCAGCCTTGAATAGATCCTACGACCACACTGCCCGCCCCACCCCTGCCTACCCCCACTCCTCCCCGCTTCCCCCGCGCCCTGCTGCTCTCTCAGGGAAGAGAGTTCAACAGGACTCTGATTCATCCAAGACAGGGAACAATTCGTCCTAATTACTGCCCAACACGGGAAGGGCCCCCACTTTATTTTGGATCCCACAACCCCCCGCACCCACCCTAAAGTTGAGGGATTCCGTCACCACCTCCCGCCCCCCCCCCCGGCCATAAGAGGGGAAAGACTCCCCCTGCCAAGTCTCCTCTGAATCTTGCATTTCCATAAGAATACCTCCCGTTCATGTCTGCCCCAATACATGGCCCATTGAGCGGTGCCCTGTCTGTGGTTCTCCCTCAGTGAGGGTTAAAGTGTGTTACAATGCCGTGA
>NC_081395.1:11176341-11178537 GCF_030684315.1 Stegostoma tigrinum | reverse complement strand
GAGGTGGTCAGATGGGGAAGCAGAACGGAGGTCACAATGAGACGAAGTGTCAGAGTACGGCACTCACTGCGGCGAAAGGACTCACTTCTTCTCTCGTACCATGTCATCTCTTACCCACCCAGCGGTCAGCAAACTGATGTTGTCCCTTAGCGGGGATAGGTTTGCGACTGTGGTGGCAAAAATACACGAAAGGCAATTCTTTTACACAGAGAGGGGTTCGTGTGAGGAATGAGCTTCCAGAGGAAGTGTTGGGTGTGGGTATATTAACAACATTTAAAAGACATTTGGATACGTACATGAACAGGGAAAGGTTTGGAGGGATATGGGCCAGGAGCAGGCAGGTAGGACTAGTTTAGTTCGGGATTGTGGTCGGCACGGACTGGTTTGGAGCGAAACAGCTTCTGTGTTCTGCGGCTGTAGTTCTCACTGAGTTGATTACTTTGGTCAGATATGAGTTAAAAGGTCAGAATTAGAAGTGACTGCTTTCTGCGAGATGGCTTGTGCGCTGTTTGTCTGACCTGTTGCTATTTCTGTCTCTGCCTGCCTGTTCTCTGAAAACTTCCTCTCCATTCTGTCTCAGGTTTTAAGTTCCCCTTGCGCACAGAGCAGCTGAGAGGTGGGTGACTGGGACAACAGGGGCTGCTGTGTGTGTGTGTGTGTGTGTGTTGAGTGCCATTAACATCCCCCTGTCCCATCCCCTCCCCGTGAATCCACTCCGGGTTTACAGAGAGATAGCCCACATTACTCCATGGGGTTGTCCAGCCCTGGTGTTTGAAATGGCTCTCTGGCTCTGTTTGTACAAAGGCTCCCCACCCAGCCCCAGCAACTCATGTCTCCGTTACCGTAATCCACAGATTGCTGCCCCCGTCTGAAACTGACACCGTTTACCGTAATCCACAGATTGCCGCCCCCATCTGAAACTGACACCGTTTACCATAATCCACAGATTGCTGCCCCCGTCTGAAACTGACACCGTTACCGTAATCCACAGATTACTGCTTCCCCGTCTGAAACTGTCTCCGTTACCGTAATCCACAGATTGCTTCCCCGTCTGAAAGTGACACCTTTACTGTAATCTACAGATTACTGCCCCCCGTCTGAAACTGACACCGTTTACCATAATCCACAGATTGTTGCCCCCATCTGAAATTGTCTCCATTTACCGTAATCCACAGATTGCTGCCCCCATCTGAAATTGTCTCCATTTACCATAATCCACAGATTGCTGCCCCCATCTGAAACTGACACCGTTTACCGTAATCCACAGATTGCTGCCCCCATCTGAAACTGACACCGTTTACCGTAATCCACAGATTGCTGCCCCCATCTGAAACTGACACCGTTTACCGTAATCCACAGATTGCTGCCCCCATCTGAAACTGACACCGTTTACCGTAATCCACAGATTGCTGCCCCCATCTGAAACTGACACCGTTTACCATAATCCACAGATTGCTGCCCCCATCTGAAACTGACACCGTTTACCGTAATCCACAGATTTCAGACGGGTGCAGCAACGGACACAGTTACCGTAATCCATGGATTAAAGCCTTGTCTAAAATTGACACTGTTACTGTAATCCACAGATTACTGTCCCATCTGATACTGACACTGTTACCATAATCCATGGCCCACTGGTCCATCTGAAAATGACGTGATTCCTGTAATCCACCAATTACTGCTCCCAACTGAAACCGATATGGTTACCAACATCCGTGGTTTACAACTTCTACCTGAAACTGATACTCTCTCGCGTAATACAGGGATTACAACCTCTGCCTGAAGTTAATGCTGTTATCGTAATGCACAGTTTACTACCTCCATCTAAAGCAAACAGGGATTGTTGTCTCTTCTTGAATGGAGACCATTATTGTAATCCATGGACCACAGCCTCTTCCTGAAACTGACGCTGTTACCGTAATCCAAAGATTACTGCCTCTGTCTGAAATGGACACATTTACTATAATGCAAGACCACTCCCTCTTACTGAAACTGGCATTGTTACAATACTCCATGGATTACAGCTTCTGTTTGAACTGAAGCACTCACTGTAATCCATGAATTACAGCACTGATTGAGATTAACCATTTATTGTAATTCACACTACTAGCCCCACCTAAAGTGGACCTTTTACCTCTATCCCTGGAGGACCACCACAAAGAAACTGTCCACAGCACCTTATTCTCCTGTGTAAAC
>NC_081395.1:11083841-11168841 GCF_030684315.1 Stegostoma tigrinum | reverse complement strand
CTCTCACTCTCTTACACTCACACACACTGTCTCTCTCTCTCTCTCACACACATACCCACCCACCCATACACACTCTCACTCTCTCACACCCACACACACCCACTCTCTCTCTCTCACACACACACTCACACACTCTGTCTCACACACTCCCTGTGTCACAGACACTCTGTCTCACAAACGCACACTCTCTCGCACGCACGCACGCGCACACACACACGCACTCTCTCAGTGTCACAGACACTCTGTCTCACAGACACACACTCTCACACACTCACTGTCACGGACTCCAGTTGCTGTGACTGGGTACTGAGATCGAAACCTGCTGGATTAGTGTTTATTGTCCAAACCAGCCGGCACCAACCCGTCTCTCCCCCTGTGGGCTCGGGAACGTGTAACTACATCCCCCTGGGGAAGGTCAGCAATGAAACAGTCACCAATCACTGAACATGAGGCTTTCTGCTCAAATCAGCCACACAGGATTCTTTACTCTGCATCTAACCCCGTGCTGTCCCTGTCCTGGGGAGTGTCTGATGGGGGGGTCAGTGTAGAGGGAGCTTTACTCTGCATCTAACCCTGTGCTGTCCCTGTCCTGGGGAGTGTCTGATGGGGGGGTCAGTGTAGAGGGAGCTTTACTCTGTATCTAACCCTGTGCTGTCCCTGTCCTGGGGAGTGCTCGATGGGGGGACAGTGTAGAGGGAGCTTTACTCTGTATCTAACCCTGTGCTGCCCCTGCCCAGAGGAGTGTTTGATGGGGGGGAGACAGTGTAGAGGAAGCTTAACTCTGTATCTAACCCTGTGGACTATATTTTGACACAGCAACAATGCCAGCTCGATGGAAGATGGATGCCAAGATGGAGAATGGTTCCGGGGTCCCCGCAACCAGTTTAGGCCCTTTTAGCAAAGCCTGTGAGACTGAGATCATGCACAAGAGACCTGTCAACAAGGACTATGTCGCACCAGGAGGCCGAGACGAGAGTCGGAGCTGCAAGAAGGGGAGCGCCGAACAGCACCCTCCCCATGTCACCGTGGTAACCTCAAGCAGCCCGCCTGGGGATCAAAGGTCTGAAGCGAAGCCAGCCTCGGATGGAGGGAGACCGAGCCCCAGTGGGACCCAGCTGCCTGCCGCCCATGCAGGTCAACCCAGCAACCGCTTTGAGGAGGGGACCGCCAACCCACCCCAGCTTGGCAAGCCTGAGGAGCTAGGCCGCATTGACATTGCCCAGCAACCCCAGACTGGAAAGACCGACAATGGGTAAGTGAGGGAGAGGAGCTTGGTGACACTGTTAGTGAGTCTTTTCCATTCGACGTAGAGATGTGTTGCTGAGGTTGCATAAGGCTCTGGTCAGGCCACATTTGGAATATTGTGTGCGGCTTTGAGCCCTGTGTCTAAGGAAGGTTCTGCTGGCCCTGGAGGGGGATGGCCAGAGGATGTTTACAGGAATGATCCTGAGGATGAAGCCCTTGTCGTATGAAGAGCGGGTCTGTGCTCGAAGGAGTTTAGGAGGGATGTGTGATCTGGTTGAAATCTACAGAATACCGAGAGGCCTAGATAGAGTGGGCGTGGAGATGATGTTTCCACGAGTAGGAGAGACTAGGACCCGAGGGAGAGAGGGGACTGAGATGAGGAGGAATTTCTTTAGCTCAAGGGTGGTGAATCTGTGGGACACATTGCTGCAGAGGGCTGTGGGGGCCAGGTCATTGAGTCACTTTAAGTCAGAGGTAGATAGGTTCTTCATTAGTCAAGGATAAAGGATTTTTAAAATTCATTCATGAGATGAGGGGCATCTCGGGCCAGGCAGCGTTTATTGTCCATCCCTAATTGCCCAGAGGGCAGTTAAGAGTCAACCACATTGCTGTGGGTCTGGAGTCACATGTAGGCCCAGACCAGGTAAGGATGGCAGTTCCCTTCCCTAAAGGACATTAGTGAACCCAGATGGGTTTTTCCAACAATTGGTAATGGATTCACGGCCATCATTAGCGCCTTAATTCCTGATATTTATTGAGTTTAAATTCCACCATCTCCCGTGGCAGGATTCGAACCCGAGTCCCCAGAACAGCATCTGGGTTTCTGGGTTAACAGAGAAGGGGGAGAGGCAGGAGAATGGGGTTGAGAAACATATCGGCCATGATAAACTAGCAGAGTAGACTCAATGGGCCAAATAGCTCCTACATCTTATGGCCTTTGTATAGGCCTCAAGCCTGCATTGGCCCTCCCCGCTTGCTACCTCTCTCTCCGTGCCAGCAAGGTCAGTGTTGCAACAGCAGAGTGGTTTTGTCACTGGGTCAGAACTCCAGTGCTGAATCCTGGAATGGGTACGCTGCAGCAGGAGGACCTTCGGCCCATCAAATGTCCCCGCTGGCTTTCTGAAGGAAGAACGCAGCCAGTTCCATTCCCCATCACCCTCTGGTCTTCCTGCTCAGATAATTGAGGTCCTAAAGTGGGAAATGATAAACAAGGCTGTGACAGGAAGGGACAGTGAGTTGAGAACAACCTATGTAAGGTCTAGAAGTTAGCCCAAAAATGTAAAAGGATACAGTGAAAGGCTGTGTATCTGAACGTGTGGAGTGGCATTGGGTATATGTTATGGAGGAAAGTGAAGTTGAGGGATTAATCGTGGAAAATAAGGCACTAGCTGATGAATGAGAGGGGTATTTTACACCGGTCACAATGATAGGGGGATACAAGTAACATCACAGAAGCAGGGGAGGTGAAAGGGATTGAGGAATTCAGGAAAATCACAGTTAGCGAGCAGTGGTCACGAGTAAACTGTTGGGAGTGGGGCTGAGAAGGTGACAGTCCTGATGGATTTAATCCTAGGATCTTAAAAAAAGTGAGGCAGTTGTTGACTCAGGGAGGATCCCATGAGG
This sequence comes from Stegostoma tigrinum, assembly GCF_030684315.1. Lineage (NCBI taxonomy): Eukaryota > Metazoa > Chordata > Chondrichthyes > Orectolobiformes > Stegostomatidae > Stegostoma > Stegostoma tigrinum. The sequence goes on along the minus strand of NC_081395.1, from coordinate 11,165,973 downwards.
CAGGACAATAGTGAGTGAAACTCCTTTATTTAAAATGGGGGTGGGGGGGTGAGACAGAGTCAGGGGGAGAGAGAGAGCGAGAGAGACGGACAGAGAGACGAAAAACTAAACGGCATCTTTGTCGTTCACGTAACCTGTCAATATGTTTTTGTTACCCCGTGCCCTCTGCACAAATATTATGGACCAGACCAGACAACCTCAAGCTATATTAAGAAGGTAGCCGAGACCCTAACATTTCCTTATTTTGAAGGTAAAGGGCAGGTGCTGTGCTCCAGGTACAATGGGACTGGTCAAACTGCTCGATGTGAAGCAAACCACAATTTATTCAAATGCTGTCATGAAAACACAACAAAACAGAGAAGAACTTGGAATGACAACTCTATTAGAAAACTTAACAGAATAATAGGTACACTAAGTGTCACTAATTAACTGTTCAAATGTAGTAAATAAATGCAAATAAATGCAGCCCTTGGCAAAGGGCAAATTCAGAAAACAGATTTTGTCTCACATGCAATCCAGCAACCCAGGAAGAGTACCCCCCACCCCAGCGGTGTTTAGCTGTAATGAAGAGGGAGGAAACAAATAAACTCCCACTTCTTTAAGACCTCACCAGCAACTGCTGAAAACTCAAATTAAAATCCATGGTTCTGTGGGTGGGAGCTCAACCACACCCACTCAGGCTGCTTCTATTGTTCGAGCCTTTTTAAAAAGAAAACGCACAAGGCTTCACAAGTTGCTCATCTTCTCACAGACTGCTTTGTCACCTGTCCTTCCAAGTCTTTTTCTGTCTGAAGGAACCCAGGACGAAACACACTGCTTAAGGCTGCAGCACTCTCAAACAAGTTACTAGCAGAGAAAACGGTTCAATGCTATCATTGAGGAAGGTGCTGCAAGGCCATTTTGAAAAGATTGGGTGGAGTTAATATGCCTGTGTGAAAGGGAAGCCATGCTTAACCAATGTCATGGAGTATTTTTTTCAGGAAGTAGCACTCATGTGTTGTCGATAAGGGGGATCTGGTAGATATAATGTACCTCGATTTCCAGACAGCATTTGATAAGGTGCCACATCAAAGGATCTTGCAAAAAACGAGCTCATGGTGTTGTGCGCAATGCATTGAGGTGGCTCTCTGACAGGACTTTGACAGTAGGTGTGACAGTCTTTTTCAGGTGTGCCAGTCAGGACAGTGTTGGCATCCCAATTGCTTACAATGTATAGAAGTGACAAGGGCAGGGGATGGCCTAGTGGTATTATCACTGGACTGTTAATTCCAAGACCCCTGTAATGTTTGTGGGATCCATGTTCGAATCCCACCATGGCTGTGGAATAAGAAGTCTGGAAATAAGAGTGTAATGATGACTCCATTGTTGGGAAAATCCCGTCGGGTTCACTAATGTCCTTTAGGGAAGGAAACTGCCATCCTTACCTGGTCTGGGCCTACATGTGACTCCAGACCCACAGCAATGTGGCTGGTTCTTAACTGCCCTCTGGGCAATTGGGGATGGGACAAGAAGTGCTGGCCCTTGTCCGGTGAATCTTTTTTCTTGAAGTGGAAAGTATGTTGGCCCAATTTGCAAATCAAACAAGGCCTAGTTCTTGGGAAGGCTCGAGGCCTAGTTCTCCCAAAGGGTAGAGGCTTAGTTCTCACGAAGACCTGAGGCCCTGTTTGTACAAACACCCGGGGTCTAGTTCTGGCAAAGGCCTAGTTCTGGCGAAGGCTCACAGCCACGTTCTCACAAAGGCTTGTGGCCTAATTCTTGAGATGGCTCAAGGCCTACTTCTTGAAAAGGCTGGAGGCCTACTTCCCATGAAAGCCTGAGGGCTAGTCTTCTGCTCACCTTTTTGTTGTTGGTCTGATGTCACGAGGGTCTAGTGAGGAGTAATCTCTGAGGGAGTGGTAGGGACGTAAGCTGTGAAGTAAACCAGGAGTTTAAGCAAAAATGTGTTCTGAAGAAGGGTTGCCGGACCCGAAGCGTTAATTCTGTTTCTCTCTCCACAGATGCTGCCAGGCCTGCCGAGTTTCTCCAGCGACTTCTGTTTTTTTTTCTGATTTCCACAGTCCTTTGTTTCTATTTCAGTGCGTGGAGGTACCGATAGGTTAAGTGATGGAGTAGGATGCGGCGAATTGGGTGTGATGTGGGAAAATGCGAAATCATCCATTTTGTCAGGAAGCATAAAAATTAATTCAGACTGAGAGGCTGCAGAGCTAGGAGATGCAGAGGGATCTGGGTGTCCTACTGTATGAGCCACAAATGATTAGTAGGCAGGCACAGTAATTATCACTAAAGCCAATGGAATGTTACGTCTTATTGAGAGGGGCGTTGAATACAAAAGTTATGCTTTAGTTACACAGGGTCAGTGCTGAGGCAGTGGGCACTGTCGGAGGGTCAATGCTGAGGCAGTGTCGCATTGTCGGAGGGTACTGACCCTCCGACAGTGCGGCGCTCCCTCGGCACTGACCCTCCGACAGTGTCCACTCCCTCAGCATTGACCCTCCGACAGTGCGGCGCTCCCTGGAGTATGTGTATCATATTGGTCTCTCTATTTATGGAAGGATCTAAATGCATTGAGGAGGGTTCAGAGACATTTTGCCAGCTTAATCCCAGAAATGGGTTCTGAGGAAAGGAGTGGACACTGTTGGAGAGTCAGTGCCGAGGGAGCGCCACACTGTCGGAGGGTCAGTACCCTCCGACAGTGCAGCGCTCCCTCAGCACTGACGCTCCGACAGTGTCCACTCCCTCAGGCTCAGCTTATCGCCAATGGAATCTATTTCAGTCAAATGTGACTCAATTGAAGCATAGAAGATCCTGAGTGGACTTGGATGGGGAGAGGATGTTTCCCCTTGTGGGAGAATTTAGAACGAGTGGGTCATTGTAAATTAAGGGTCCGTCCATTTAAAACAGAATTTCTTCTCTCCTTGAGGATTGAGAGTCTGTGGAAGTAGTATATTTTTAAGGTGGATGTGAATTCTTGATAAGCGAGGGCGGGGGGGGTGAAAGTTTAAGGGGTGGGGGTGAATGTTCCAAATCCCACCCACTTGCTTTCCTGCACCACAGCTGTTCCTTCGGTGTTAGAAACAGAAAACTGTGCTGATACTCAAGTCCAACTACGTCACAAAAGTTAATGTTTTAATCTCATTTCTCCGAAGTCCCAATTTAGCAGAGAAAGCAGTGACCAGGCTTCTGGGCAGAACTAGAAACCATCATTAATTACAAATAAAACAGCTCCAACAGGCAAACAAAGATGCAAGTTAGCAACATAAACTCTCTAAGTTAACTCTACCCCTTCTTAAACAAACACACACACACACACACACACACACACACACACACACACACACACACACACACACACACACACACACACACACACACACACACACACACACACACACACACACACACACACACACACACACACACACACACACACACACACACACACACACACACACACACACACACACACACACACACACACACACACACACACACACACACACACACACACACACACACACACACACACACACACACACACACACACACACACACACACACACACACACAGACACACACACACACACAGACACACACTCAGACACACACACACACACACACACACTCAGACACACTCACGTGTGCTGACCAAGAAAAGACATACATTATGGAAGGGGACAGCAACTTTAGGGGAACCGTTTATAGCACCAGTCATATAAATAACATTCAACAACACCCCATCCCGTGAATCCTTCTTGCGAAGCTTTTCTGCATTGTCTCTAGAAATCGGCACATCCTTCCCGGAATGAGGCCCCCAAAGCTGGATACAATCGCACCCTCTCCCACCCCATAAAAACGCAACTTGTTCCCTGGAACTGCTTTCAGGAAGGGAATCTGAATTCACAGCCCAGGCCCTGGAACGGTACGGGACTTCAGCCCCACTAGCTATTCGATTGCCTCATCTTACAGTCGGCTCAACTCAGCCCCCCTGTCAAAAACTGCGACAATAAACTCCCATCTTCTGTAGGATCATTGAAAGAAATGGCTTGGCCAGTCCAATAGCACCACATCACCGGCCCCTACCTAGCCTCTGGACCCAAAACCTCTTAGGAAGGACTTACTGCAGATCCCTGTAGATAAGGAAGAAATGGGAATTTAGGAACGGATCATGGCTGTAGGTTTGCTCTAACACAGGGCAACTCTTGGGCTGAGCTGGCCATGTGTGGTAAGATTCTAGTTGCATTCTGGTTCTGATTCAGTCATTGCGTGTTAAATTCCAGTATTGCATGTTGGATTCCAGTCACTGTGCGTTGGGTTCAATTCATTTGCATGTTGGGCTCCAGTTACATAGAACATAGAACATAGAACAGTACAGCACAGAACAGGCCCTTCAGCCCACAATGTTGTGCCGACCATTGATCCTCATGGATGCACCCTCAAATTTCTGTGACCATATGCATGTCCAGCAGTCTCTTAAATGACCCCAATGACCTTGCTTCCACAACTGCTGCTGGCAACGCATTCCATGTTCTCACAACTCTCTGCGTAAAGAACCTGCCTCTGACATCCCCTCTATACTTTCCACCAACCAGCTTAAAACTATGACCCCTCGTGCTAGCCATTTCTGCCCTGGGAAATAGTCTCTGGCTATCGACTCTATCTATGCCTCTCATTATCTTGTATACCTCAATTAGGTCCCCTCTCCTCCTCCTTTTCTCCAATGAAAAGAGACCGAGCTCAGTCAACCTCTCTTCATAAGATAAGCCCTCCAGTCCAGGCAGCATCCTGGTAAACCTCCTCTGAACCCTCTCCAAAGCATCCACATCTTTCCTATAATAGGGCGCCCAGAACTGGACGCAGTATTCCAAGTGCGGTCTAACCAAAGTTTTATAGAGCTGCAACAAGATCTCACGACTCTTAAACTCAATCCCCCTGTTAATGAAAGCCAAAACACCATATGCTTTCTTAACAACCCTGTCCACTTGGGTGGCCATTTTAAGGGATCTATGTATCTGCACACCAAGAATCCTCTGTTCCTCCACGCTGCCAAGAATCCTATCCTTAATCCTGTACTCAGCTTTCAAATTCGACCTTCCAAAATGCATCACCTCGCATTTATCCAGGTTGAACTCCATCTGCCACCTCTCAGCCCATCTCTGCATCCTGTCAATGTCCCGCTGCAGCCTACAACAGCCCTCTACACTGTCAACGACACCTCCGACCTTTGTGTCGTCTGCAAACTTGCTGACCCATCCTTCAATTCCCTCGTCCAAGTCATTAATAAAAATTACAAACAGTAGAGGCCCAAGGACAGAGCCCTGTGGAACCCCACTCACCACTGACTTCCAGGCAGAATATTTTCCTTCTACTACCACTCGCTGTCTTCTGTTGGCCAGCCAATTCTGTATCCAAGCAGCTAAGTTCCCCTGTATCCCATTCCTCCTGACCTTCTGAATGAGCCTTCCATGGGGAACCTTATCAAATGCCTTACTGAAGTCCATATACACCACATCCACAGCTTGACCCTCATCAACCTTACTAGTCACATCCTCAAAAAACTCGATAAGGTTTGTAAGGCATGACCTACCCCTCACAAAGCCGTGTTGACTGTATTTGATCAAGCCATGCTCTTCCAGATGGTCATAAATCTTATCCCTCAGAATCCTTTCTAACACCTTGCAGACGACAGACGTGAGACTTACCGGTCTATAATTGCCGGGGATTTCCCTATTTCCTTTCTTGAAGAGAGGAATTACATTTGCCTCTCTCCAGTCCTCAGGTACGACTCCAGTGGAGAGCGAGGATGCAAAGATCTTCGCAAGTGGCGAAGCAATTGCATTTCTCGCTTCCCAAAGCAGCCGAGGACAAATCTGATCCGGGCCTGGCGACTTGTCAATCTTAATGTTTGACAAAATTTTCAGTACATCAGCTTCCTCTATCTCTATCCATTCCAGCATGCACACCTGCTCTTCAAAGGTTTCATTCACTACACAGGTCGTTTCTTTCGTAAAGACAGAAGCAAAAAACTCATTTAGGGCTTCCCCTACCTCCTCAGGCTCCACACACAAGTTCCCTATGCTATCCCTGATCGGCCCTACTCTTTCTTTGACCATTCTCTTATTCCTCACGTAAGTGTAAAATGCCTTTGTGTTTTCCCGGATTCCTTCTGCCAAGCCTTTCTCGTGCCCCCTCCTGGCTCTCCTCAGACCATTTTTGAGCTCCTTCCTTGCCTGCATGTAATCCTCTCTAGCTGAACTTGACCCTAGCTTCCTCCACCTTATGTAAGCTACCTTCTTCCTTTTCACTAGAAGCTCCACCGCTCTCGTCATCCAAGGTTCCTTTATCTTACCCCGTCTTGCCTGTCTCAGAGGGACATATTTACTCATCACTCCCAACAACTGTTCCTTAAACCATCTCCACATGTCTATAGTTCCCTTACCATGGAACAACTGCTCCCAGTCCATGCTTCCTAACTCGTGTCTAATCGCATCATAGTTTCCTCTTCCCCAATTAAATATCCTCCCATTCTGCCTAATCCTCTCCTTCTCCATAGCTATGTAGAATGAGAGAGTGTTATGGTCACTATCACCAAAATGCTCTCCCACCACAAGATCTGATACCTGCCCCGGCTCGTTTCCGAGCACCAAGTCTAGAATGGCCTCTCCCCTCGTCGGCCTGTCAACGTACTGCGTTAGGAAACCCTCCTGAACACACCTTACAAAAACAGCTCCATTCAAATCTTCTGCTCGAAGGAGGTTCCAATCAATATTAGGAAAGTTAAAGTCACCCATTACAACAACCCTACTGCGTCCACACTTTTCCAAAATCTGTCGACCTATGCTTTCTACAATCTCCCTGCTGCTATTGGGGGGCCTGTAGTAAACCCCTAACGAGGTGACTACTCCCTTGCTGTTCCTAATTTCCACCCATACTGACTCAGTAGGCAGATCTTCCTCGACAATGGAAGCTTCTGTAGCTGTGATACCCTCTCTGATTAGTAGTGCTACACCCCCTCCTCTTTTTCCCCCCTCCCTATTCTTTTTAAATGTTCTAAACCCTGGAATATCCAGCAACCATTCCAGCCCATGAGAAACCCATGTCTCTGTTATGGCCACAACATCATAGCACCAGGTACTGATCCATGCTCTAAGTTCATCACTTTTATTCCTGATACTCCTTGCATTAAAGCAAACACACTTTAACCGATCCCTTGGTTCCTTCCCAGGAAAATCCTTCTCACTAGCTGGTCTACCTCTTGCTACTGCCTCACCTGCATCAACGCTCACCTCTGGTATACAGCTCAGGTTCCCACCCCCCTGCCATACTAGTTTAAACCCTCTCGAACTACTCGAGCAAACCTTCCACCCAGGACATTGGTCCCCTTCCAGTTCAGATGCAACCCATCCTTCTTGTACAGGTCCCACCTTCCCCAGAAGGCATCCCAATTATCAACATATCTGAAACCCTCCCTCCTACACCAGCTGCGTAGCCACATGTTCAGCTGCGCCCGCTCCCTGTTCCTCACCTCGCTATCTCGTGGCACCGGTAGTAAACCAGAGAACACTACTCTGTTCGTCCTGCTCTGCAGCTTCCATCCTAACTCCCTGAAATCACTTTTTATATCCTCAAACCTATTTCTGGCTATATCATTTGTGCCAATATGTAACACGATTTCTGGCTGTTCACCCTCCCCTTTCAGAACTTTATACACCCGATCGGAGACGTCCCGGACCCTGGCACCAGGGAGGCAACATACCTTCCGGGAATCCCGATCTTGCCCACAAAATCTCCTGTCGATTCCCCTAACTATCGAGTCCCCTACCACGAGTACTTTTCTATTCTGCCCCCTTCCCTTCTTTGCCACAGTGTCAGGCTCAGTGCCAGAGAACTGACTACTATGGCTTTCCTCTGGTAGGTCCCCAGCAGTATCCAAAACGGTATACTTATTGCTGAGGGGAATGCCCACAGGGGATCTCTGCACTGTCTGTCTGTCCCCTTTCCTCCCCCTAACTGTAACCCATCTATCCTCGTCCTGAGCCTTAGGAGTGACCAACTCCCGATAACTCCTCTCAATTACCCCCTCTGCCTCCCGAATGATCCGTAGTTCATCCAGCTCCAGCTCCATTTCCCTAACACGGTTTTCAAGGAGCTGTAGCTGGGTGCACTTCCCGCAGATGTAGCCAGCGGAGACGTGTGCCACATCTCCCAACTGCCACATTTTGCAGGAGGAGCAAGCAACTGCCCTAGCATCCATACCCCACTTATCTGAACACCCACTCAATACTAAAGCAGAAAGCTTACGTCAAGTAATAATAACAAATTAATAACAAACTTATGTTCAATAGAGAAAGTTTAGAATGAACCTTACCTTATTAACTAGGTTAGAGGAGGAGGGCGGGTGGGAGACACTACAGTTGTAGAGTCTCGGGTTAAGCCACCTTGCTGATATATATGGTCACTGCTTTCCTTCCCGGCTGCCCCTCTGGTCCTCGTCACTTCCTCTGATGCTCCCGCTCCTTCTCTGAAAGAGGAAAAAAAAAACACCGCTGCCCGCTACCGGTAAGTAATTTTAAAAATAAACTGCTTTACCTTAGCTGCAGTCTTCCGGGTCCGTCTTGCCTCCGCTGCTGCTCGCACTCAAAAAGGCCGTTGGCGTCGAAGGGTGAGTATTTATACTTACTGCTTTCCTTCCCGGCTGCCCCTCTGGTCCTCGTCACTTCCTCTGATGCTCCCGCTCCTTCTCTGAAAGAGGAAAAAAAAAACACCGCTGCCCGCTACCGGTAAGTAATTTTAAAAATAAACTGCTTTACCTTAGCTGCAGTCTTCCGGGTCCGTCTTGCCTCCGCTGCTGCTCGCACTCAAAAAGGCCGTTGGCGTCGAAGGGTGAGTATTTATACTCACTGCTTTCCTTCCCGGCTGCCCCTCTGGTCCTCGTCACTTCCTCTGATGCTCCCGCTCCTTCTCTGAAAGAGGAAAAAAAAAACACCGCTGCCCGCTACCGGTAAGTAATTTTAAAAATAAACTGCTTTACCTTAGCTGCAGTCTTCCGGGTCCGTCTTGCCTCCGCTGCTGCTCGCACTCAAAAAGGCCGTTGGCGTCGAAGGGTGAGTATTTATACTCACTGCTTTCCTTCCCGGCTGCCCCTCTGGTCCTCGTCACTTCCTCTGATGCTCCCGCTCCTTCTCTGAAAGAGGAAAAAAAAAACACCGCTGCCCGCTACCGGTAAGTAATTTTAAAAATAAACTGCTTTACCTTTACAGCCAACTTTACAGCCTGTTGAGTCCCAGTGTTTGTGTTTTGTGCTCCTGATATTGCGTGTTGGGCTCCAGTTACAGCCTGTTGAGTCCGTGTTTGTGTTTTGTGCTCCTGATATTGCGTGTTGCGCTCCAGTCACTCGTGGCATGTTGAACTACACCCACTGTATGTTGACCATCTTTCATTCTGTGCTACCCTCGCTGTTTCAGCTCTGCCAAGCCGACTGAAGCCACAGTAGAGAAACCATTGCCCGCTCCACGTCTAAAGAAGATACAGCAGGGTTTGACACTGCCCACCCGAACTCTGGCACTGCCTGGTGGGAGCGCGGTCATCTCTGCAGGAGCTCCAGACCCAACGGGCAGGTCCAAGGTGTCAACACCACCGTCTGATGCCGTCGGCCGCGGTTCGGAGCGCAACTCCAATGCAGAAGGGTCAATCCCGACCACCAACGTGCAGGATGGTACAGCTGGCACCAGCAGGTCCACTCCCGGCTCTTTGGCCGCGCAGACGACACCACCCTCGAGGGACTCCGCAACCAATCAGAACGAGGATGAAAGCAAAGCCAAGCAGAAAGCCCCACCTACAATGTTACTCCTCAATAGGAGTGGCCAATCGCCACAGACCACCGAATCCAATCTGGGAGCTGTGAGCCCAGAGGAGAGAGCACAGGAACCCTGTTTAGTAAGCCTTGATCATACAGGCTCAATCTCAGCATTGGCTCATCTCCTACCTGCACTGACAGGGTTATCTCGTGAGGGCTAGGTGGGGCCTAGAGCCACTGGAATTCGGAAGAATGAGACACAACTTTATCAGATCCTAACAGGCTTGGACAAGGGGGAATGCTGAGGGTATTTCCCCGTGTACTGGCCCTCCGACAGTGCGGCGCTCCCTCGGCACCGGCCCTCCGACAGTGCGGCGCTCCCTCGGCACCGGCCCTCCGACAGTGCGGCGCTCCCTCGGCACCGGCCCTCCGACAGTGCGGCGCTCCCTCGGCACCGGCCCTCCGACAGTGCGGCGCTCCCTCGGCACCGGCCCTCCGACAGTGCGGCGCTCCCTCGGCACCGGCCCTCCGACAGTGCGGCGCTCCCTCGGCACCGGCCCTCCGACAGTGCGGCGCTCCCTCGGCACCGGCCCTCCGACAGTGCGGCGCTCCCTCGGCACCGGCCCTCCGACAGTGCGGCGCTCCCTCGGCACCGGCCCTCCGACAGTGCGGCGCTCCCTCGGCACCGGCCCTCCGACAGTGCGGCGCTCCCTCGGCACCGGCCCTCCGACAGTGCGGCGCTCCCTCGGCACCGGCCCTCCGACAGTGCGGCGCTCCCTCGGCACCGGCCCTCCGACAGTGCGGCGCTCCCTCGGCACCGGCCCTCCGACAGTGCGGCGCTCCCTCGGCACCGGCCCTCCGACAGTGCGGCGCTCCCTCGGCACCGGCCCTCCGACAGTGCGGCGCTCCCTCGGCACCGGCCCTCCGACAGTGCGGCGCTCCCTCGGCACCGGCCCTCCGACAGTGCGGCGCTCCCTCGGCACCGGCCCTCCGACAGTGCGGCGCTCCCTCGGCACCGGCCCTCCGACAGTGCGGCGCTCCCTCGGCACCGGCCCTCCGACAGTGCGGCGCTCCCTCGGCACCGGCCCTCCGACAGTGCGGCGCTCCCTCGGCACCGGCCCTCCGACAGTGCGGCGCTCCCTCGGCACCGGCCCTCCGACAGTGCGGCGCTCCCTCGGCACCGGCCCTCCGACAGTGCGGCGCTCCCTCGGCACCGGCCCTCCGACAGTGCGGCGCTCCCTCGGCACCGGCCCTCCGACAGTGCGGCGCTCCCTCGGCACCGTTTGTTGTACGAGATGAAATCTCTGGTCTGGCCGTGTACGTCGGTCCTTGAGCCTCAGAGAATGGTGGGCAGTTTGCGAACCTTTGACACAGTGAAGCACCGAAGCGAAGTTGGGCGGTGGGTGGAGAAGAGGGAGGCTGGTGGTGGGAACTGCTGTGGCATGGTGTGGTTCTGTCACTGGGCTCGTCGTGTGGGGAGTGTGTTGAAATCCCGCTCGGTGTTTAGATGGAATTAATTTCTCTGGTGCGTAAAGCTGGCAGGGTGAGGCTGGAGGGAGACCGGGTCTTTGTGCGTGACCAGTTCTGAAGGTGCTGACGAATCTGATGGTCTCCTCTCTGTTTGTCTTTGCCCCCCCCCCCCTCACTTTTTTTTACAGCAAAGCCCCGTCCAGAGTCTGGCCAATACCTGCCGTTCTCTCCTGGATTGGTGTAAGGAGGTGACGCGAGATTACCAGCGGCTGAAGATCACCAATTTTACCACCTCCTGGCGGAACGGCCTGGCCTTCTGTGCCATCCTGCACCACTTCCACCCCGAGCTCATGTACGTCCAGCTGCGTTTAGGTGGCACCTTTTGCTAGGGTTGCGCCACGCGCAAACCGCGTTCCCCCCCCCCCCACACACCTCACCACCGCTGCCGGCCAATAAAATGCTGCCACCAGCTCAGCTCCTCAACCTACTCCTTGCTCCAGTCGCAATTGTGTGTATTCTTTTGTGGGAGGGGGGTGGTGTTGCATTGAGTCCTCTTTCTTAGAATCACAGAATTGTTACGGTACGGGTGGAGGCTGTTTTGCCCTTCCACATTGACCTGGTTCTATCCCCTCGCGCCAGTCTCCTGCCTTATCCCTGCTCACCATTACCATCCGAAGCACCCACCGAACCTGCCGCTCCCCCCCCCCCCCCCCCAAATATCCAGGCAGTGTACCCCATCCCCTAACCACTTGTTGGGTGGGAACATTTCCCCTCACCTCACCCTCACTTTGTTTGCCCCTTACTTCAAACCTACAACTCCCTCCCACCTCCTTCTTCCTTTCTCAAGCGGGAACAGCTTCTCCCCGTCTGCTCTGTCCAGCCCCCGCTCCTGGGATTTTGAAAATCTCTCTCAGGAACCCCTCTCCCGATCTTCTCCTCTCCAAGGGAGAACAGACCCCAACTTCTTCAATCTATCCTCATCGCTGAAGATTCTCATCCCTGGAACTGTTCCTGTAAATCACTTCTGCACCCTCTCTCACATCGACTCAATACTCCAGTTGAGGCCTAACCAGAGACTTCTGAAGAAGGGTCCCGACCCGAAACGTCAGCCTTCCTGCTCCTCTGATGCTGCTTGGCCTGCTGCGTTCACCTTGTTATCTCGGATTCTCCAGCATCTGCAGTTCTTGCTATCTCTGACTTCCCTGCTCTAGGCCTCTGTGTCTGTATTAATAAAGCAAAGTCTGCTTTATTCACGACCCTCGCTACCCATCCTGCCATTTCCTGTAGACCTCCACACACCCAGCTCCCTCTACTCCTGCACCCCCTTTGGAGTTTTCTATTGCCTTACCTTGTCTGGCCTACACGTAACTCCTGGCCCCACAGGTCGAGTGGGAAGTGGCTGTGTCAGCTCTGTGCAGATTCTAGAAGGAGCTGAACGGACCTCCTGGTGGTGATGTGCGCTGGAAAGCCAGGCCTATCGACAGAGTCCTCCGTCGTGACATTGGGCGGCGGGGGTGCGCCCAGGGAGTTGAGGGGTAGGGTGGGTGACGGTGTTGGGGTTTAGGGGATTACAAGAGTATTTGGGAGAACTCTCCCACAGACTGGTCAAGCTCGGCCAAGTCTGACCGTCTTAAGGCTTTTCGGGGAACGGTGGTAAAATGTTGGCCTCACAAATGTCAGGTCCCTTCCCCCAGCTAGGCAAAGCAAGGAATACCAGAAAGGGAGTGGAAGGGGAGGGTTTTCAGTCCTCTCATTCTTGCCTCCTCATCATTCCGTCTTCCTCTTTCCTCCCTCCCTCCCTCCTTCAGAGATTACTCCTCACTGGACCCTCATGACATCAAAACCAACAACAAGAAGGTGAGCAGAAAACTAGCCCTCGGGCTTTCATGGGAACTAGGCCTCCAGCCTTTTTTGAGAAGTAGGCCTCGAGCCATCCCAAGAATTAGGCCTCAGGTCCTTGCGAGAACGTGGCCCTGAGCCTTCACAAGAACTAGGCCTTTGTGAGAACTAGGCCGCGGATGGTCACACGAACGAGGCCTCAGGCCTTTGTGAGAACTAAGTCTCTAGCCATTGGGAAAACTAGGCCTCGAGCCTTTGCAAAAACTAAGCGTCGAGCCTTTTTGAGAGGGCCGATAAGTTCACGCGTGAGGTTAGCACCGGTGGGGGTGGGGCCAGTGGGCATCATTGATTGGTCTAATCCGTGTAGTTTTCATCACTCTGGGAGAGCCAGCGGCCTGGCGATTACATCACCCGATTTAATAACCCAGTAGCCCCAGGCTAGAGGGCCAGAGAACTATGGTTTTGGTCTTTGGCCCAAAGTGGGGGCTTTGAGAAATAAACATGGGCTGGAAATGCTGGGGCTTTTTTCACTGGAGCAGAGGAGGTTGAGGGGGTGACCATATGGAGGTTTATAATGTCATGAGGGGGGGCATGGATTGGGTGATGGTGGCTGTCTTCTCCCCAGGGTGTTGGATTTTGAAACGAGGCGCACATTTTTAAGGTGAGGGCAGGAAGATTTAAAAAGGACACCAGGGCGACTTTTTTTACACAGAGTGTGTGGAATGAGCTTCCAGAGGAAGTGGTGGGTGTGGGCACAGTTACAGCGTTTAAAAGACATTTGGATTAGGACATGAACAGGGAAAGGTTTGGAGGGATATGGGCCAGGAGCAGGCAGGTGGGACTAGTCTAGTTTGGTATTATGGTCAGCACAGACTGGATGGACCGAACGGTCTGTTTCTGTGCTGTATGACTCGATAATAACCTGCAACCCCTTCTCGAAAACATCTGACTTTGTTGATAATGGGGGGGGGGGTTGGTTTCGCTGGCAGGGGCTGACAAGTGTGGCACCTTAGCATGACGGCCAGGCCATTCAATGGGCTAGTAGGATTAGATTAGATAGGGTGGACAGAGAGAGTCTTTTTCCGAGGATGATGACTTCAGCTTGTACAAGGGGGCACAGCTACACATTGAGGGGTGATGGATTTAAGACAGATGTCAGAGGCAGGTTCTTTCCTCAGAGAGTGGTAAGGGCGTGACCAATACAGTTAACTCAGCCACATTAAGGGCATTTAAACAGCCCTTGGATAAGCGTATGGATAATGATGGGTTAGTGTAGGGGAGGGGCTTAGATTAGTTCGCAGTACAGCAGAACATCAAGGGCCGAAGGGCCTGGTCTGCACTGTATTGTTCTTTGTTCTAGGAAGCACCTCCTCAAACACAGGCGGAATTTGGAACTTTCCAGATCTCCCCAATAAACAAATAAAAATATCCGAGATTGAGGACTGATTTTATTTTCCTGGCCCCACCACCTTGTAGGGTCATGGGGTCCCAATTGGTGGCGTTGGGAAAGTCAGGTACAAGACAATTTGAGCTAGCCTCCTGAAAGGGCAGATCAGATCAAATTGAGGAAATGCCCCAGGTCCCGTGCCTCTTCGGGATTTAATCCCAGCAACTCCGGTTTCCTCTCCCGGTACAAAGATGTGTGGGTTAGGGTGGATTGGCCGTGCTAAATTGTCCCATAGTGCCCAGGGATGTGCAGGTTAGGGTGGATTGGCCGTGCTAAATTGTCCCATAGTGTCCAGGGATGTGCAAATTAGGGTGGGTTGGCTATGCTAAATTGTCCCATAGTGTCCAGGGATGTGCAGGTTAGGGTGGATTGGCCGTGCTAAATTGTCCCATAGTGCACAGGGATGTGCAGGTTAGGGTGGATTGGCCGTGCTAAATTGTCCCATAGTGTCCAGGGATGTGCAGGTTAGGATGGATTGGCTGTGCTAAATTGTCCCGTAGTGCCCAGGGATGTGCAGTTTGGGGTGGATTGGCCGTGCTAAATTGTCCCATAGTGCCCAGGGATGTGCGGGTTAGGATGGATTGGCTGTGCTAAATTGTCCCGTAGTGCCCAGGGATGTGCAGGTTAGGGTGGATTGGCCGTGCTAAATTGTCCCATAGTGCCCAGGGATGTGCGGGTTAGGGTGGATTGGCCGTGCTAAATTGTCCCATAGTGTCCCGGGGATGTGCGGGTTAGGGTGGATTGGCCGTGCTAAATTGTCCCATAGTGTCCCGGGGATGTGCGGGTTAGGGTGGATTGGCCGTGCTAAATTGTCCCATAGTGCCCAGGGATGTGCAGGTTAGGGTGGATTGGCCGTGCTAAATTGTCCCACAGTGCCCATGGATGTGCGGGTTAGGGTGGATTGGCCGTGCTAAATTGTCCCATTGTGCCCAGGGATGTGCGGGTTAGGGTGGATTGGCCGTGCTAAATTGTCCCATAGTGCCCAGGGATGTGCGGGTTAGGGTGGATTGGCCGTGCTAAATTGTCCCATAGTGCCCAGGGATGTGCGGGTTAGGGTGGATTGGCCGTGCTAAATTGTCCCATAGTGCCCAGGGATGTGCAGGTTAGGGTGGATTGGCCGTGCTAAATTGTCCCATAGTGCCCAGGGATGTGCGGGTTAGGGTGGATTGGCCGTGCTAAATTGTCCCGTAGTGTCCAGGGATGTGCAGGTTAGGGTGGATTGGCCGTGCTAAATTGTCCCATAGTGCCCAGGGATGTGCAGGTTAGGGTGGATTGGCCGTGCTAAATTGTCCCGTAGTGTCCAGGGATGTGTGGGTTAGGGTGGATTGGCCGTGCTAAATTGTCCCGTAGTGTCCAGGGATGTGCAGGTTAGGATGGATTGGCTGTGCTAAATTGTCCCATAGTGCCCAGGGATGTGCAGGTTAGGGCGGATTGGCCGTGCTAAATTGTCCCATAGTGCCCAGGGATGTGTGGGTTAGGGTGGACTGGCCGTGCTAAATTGTCCCATAGTGTCCAGGGATGTGCAGGTTAGGGTGGATTGGCCGTGCTAAATTGTCCCATACTGCCCAGGGATGTGCAGGTTAGGGTGGATTGGCCGTGCTAAATTGTCCCATAGTGCCCAGGGATGTGCAGGTTAGGGTGGATAGGCCGTGCTAAATTGTCCCGTAGTGCCCAGGGATGTGCAGGTTAGGGTGGATTGGCCGTGATAAATTGTCCCGTAGTGCCCAGGGATGTGCAGGTTAGGGTGGGGAAGAGTCTGGGGTGGGACGCTTTTCGGAAGGTCAGTGCCCTCTCGATGGGCTGAATGTTAACTTTTGGGATTCTGTGACACATTCCAGGGATGAGGGTGGATGGAAGAGGTTTCCGAGCAGGGGCTACCGTGTTCCCCGTACGCCACCTACCCGCTTTGAGGCTATGTTGGGGTTGCGGGGTGCGGGGGGGGGGGGGGGGGGGTTAGTCAATAACGTTATCACTGCTCTTCGCTTTGATGTCTGTTCATCATCTGCCAGGCCTTTGATGGTTTTGCCAGCCTCGGCATATCCCGGCTTCTGGAGCCAGCTGACATGGTGCTGCTCGCCGTTCCTGACAAGCTCATCATCATGACCTACCTGAGCCAGATCCGGGCCCACTTCACCGGGCAGGAGCTCAATGTGGTGCACATCGAGGAGAACAGCAGCGAGAGCACCTATAAGGTAGGCAACTTCGACTCGGACTCCCACAGCTCGCTGGACCCTGTCCACTTTTATTCGGAGAGAATGGAGGCCCGACAGGCAGCCTCAGTGCCGCGGAGGCCCGATAGGCCGAAGAGGGAGGCCCTGAAGAGGAACAGTCAAGCCCTGACTGGTGACAGCAAGAATCCAGATGCCCCTGAGCCCAGTACGGGCTCCCCCACTGCAGTTGAAGTTGCCCTGCCACCTGGTTACCAACCCCAGGCTTCAGTCACCGACGTAGGCCCCCAGGCTGTGGAAGCCAGGCCAGCCACGGGGATGGCGCCCATCGCTCCTGTTCGGACCCCGGCCACCCTGCTCAAGGGTCCCGGGACGGCCGAGGAGGCCTCGGAGGGCCCAGGAGGACCCCAGCAGGTGCCCGTGGCCAAGACTCGCAGGAAGCACCGAGGAATGGTTGTGGCAGAAGAGGAGGGGAGATCCGTGGGACTGCCAGCCTCGGATGGTCGTAGGAAAAGCGGCCAATTAAGCACTGTAGTTAATGATGGGATACCCATTGGGGAAACAGCCTTAGATGTCCACGAGAAGAGTGGCCAGCTGGTCATTACAGAGGATGATGGGATACCCATGGGGGCAAAAGCCTCAGAGGATCAAGGGAAGAGAGGCCAACTGGTCACAACTGAGGATGATGCTATACCCACGGGAACAAGACCTTCAGAGGACCATGGGAAAAGTGGCCAACTGGTCATCACAGAGGATGATGACATACCCGTGGGGTCAAGAGCTTTGGAGGACCATGGGAAGAGCAGCCAACTGGTTGTGAGAGAGGACGACGGGGCACCCTTGGGGGCATCAACATTGGATGAGCTTGCAGAGACCAAAGAGGTGTCCTCTGTTGAGGATAAGGGGGCGGAAGGGGTGGATGGGAAACCCCCAGAACATGAGACAGCTGTGACCAATGAGGCGCTGGCAGTGGAGAGGCTGCGGGATGGGAATACCATTGACTCATCCATCAGGGAAGATCCCACGGTGCCAGCCTCACCCACTCTCCAAGATGGAGTAACAACCAGAGCAGTGTCTGCTCCTGAGGGCAGGGCAGCTGCAGGCAGTGCTGAGGTCACAAAACGTGCCACGACGCCACCTGTTGCCAACAAGCTGGGAATGCAAGCCAGCCCTGAGCAGCACGCGATCTCCAGGGAGCGTCCTCAGAACGGGGAGAAGGTTCCAGAAGTGGAAAGGGGGCCCCAGGCGAGGCCGGGAGACAGCGGCGTCTCCACTGGGGGAGATGCCGAGAGGCCAGTGTCCGGCGGTGGGACCTCGCCCCTTGGAGGGCGAGGGGGAGGTGGCAGGCCAGAACGGATGCAGCGCTCGCAGTCGTCAGAGAGCAGGTCACCGGGAAGGCCGGGCAAGTCTGGCTTCTCCCACATCCGGGATGCCGACCTGGTCAGGAAGAGGCGCTCTCGGAGGCACAGCGACTCACTGGAGGAGACCGACGGCACTCACACCCAGAGCAATGTGTCGGCCAGCGTGGCAAGGCCGGAGGTAACAGGAAGCAGGAAGGGTCCCCAGTTCAGTGTGAGGGCCAGCCACGGGAGGGTCTGTGTCTCTGTGAGAGGCAGAGAGCGCGCGCGCGTGTGATAGTGCGCGCATGTGAGAGTGTGAGAGAGTGCAAGCACATGCGCGCTCTCTCTCTCACGCGCGCTCTCTCTCTCACGCGCGCTCTCTCACTCATGACACACACACACATATATATATATATATATATATATATACATACACACACACACACACACACACACACACACACACACACACACACACACACACACACACCCTCCCTCTCTCTCTCACACGTCACCACACACACACACACATGCGCGTGCACACACTCACTGTGTCTCTCTCTCTCTCACACACACACACACACACACACACACACACACACACAGTAAGGCTGTACACATTAGTGCTGACGCTCCGACAGCGCGCCGCTCCCTCGGCGCTGACCCGCCGACAGCATTAAATGGGTTCTGTTTGATGACCGTCTCTAGCTCCTGATTTGTCGGGTGTGCTTGACATTGTGTCTCTCTTGTCAGGTGGATGTTACTGAGGTCCAGGTGGAAATCTGCTCTGAGTCTTACCCCAGGGTGCCATCGCCCCATCATGTTGGAGTCCAGCATGGTACTGACCATCGCCCAGGTACGCTGTGGTCTGGACAAACCATTGGATAACTCAAACAAGGGTGATAGAGAGGGGTGGGTGTACTGGCTGGGAGTTCCTTTCTTCGGATGGCTCGGTGTGCGGGGTTGCTCACTGTTTGCGCCCCTTCGATAATCCTGCCCCTCCCCTTCCAGCGACACTCTGTTCCTCAGGGGCTGACTGTGATTGCTGAGTTTAACCATGCCACCCTGGGGCACCTCCTCTATCACCTCTCAGCCATTGGCAAAATCGGTGGTTCCATCTGAGAATCCATACGCAGGGGAAAGGCTGTTCAGCCAATCGAGTGCTCGCTAGCTCTCTGCCGGTGGGCCTCACCCTAGAATCTGTCCTTCTCATGTCTTCCTCTGCGAACGTAACTCCCTTTCGTGGCCTTTCCTCCCCTAACAAAGCTTGTAAATGGACTTTGGTAAAGCCCTTCTCAACTGTTTTGATTTATTTATTTATTGCCACGTGCATCTTGTGACACAACACAGTGAGAAGTGTTGTAGAGTGTCTCTGCTCTCCAGCGCCAACTTAAAATGCTGAAAAATAAACCAAATATTTAGGAAAATGGAGAAACAGTGTCCAACGTTACAGTTCCTTCTGGTTAAGTGCTCCATCTTGGGCCAAGTAGGCAGGGGGGAGCCTTGGAACTGTCACACTGCTGCCGTTCTCCAATGCTGTCTTGCCTCCCCAACGCCCTCATCATCGTGAGTCCTCGATGGACCTTGCCAACACTGGTACCACCGTTGCCAGAGGGTACAGCAGCAGCCCAGCCCCTACTCCGCCACCACCGTGAGGCTTTGGGCCTACCTCCCCCTCACCTCGCCTTGGTGAATCTGCGCTGGAAGCTGACGCATTCATTCTCGTCATGGATTGAGGCATTGGCCATTTGGCCCATCTGCTCCGTGCCAGAGTTTATTCTCCGCAGGAACCATCTCCCAGCCCCTCTTCATCTCCCTCTTGTGTTTAAGACACCTCCAAGTGGGAGCGACTCCAACATTTGTCCCACTTGACGGGAGAGAGAAGCTTTTCTGAAATTCCAAACTGGATTTGTGAGCGACTCCTGTCCTGATGATCTCACGCATCAGTCAGAGAATCGTAGAATCCCTATGGCGCGGAAACAGGCCCTTCAGCCCAACAAGTCCATACCGGCCCTTGGAGCATCCCACCCAGACCCATCCCTCTATAACCCACCTCATCTATACATCCCTGGACACTATGGGACAATTTAGCACGGCCAATCCACCCTAACCCACACATCCCTGGACACTATGGGACAATTTAGCACGGCCAATCCACCCTAACCTGCACATCCCTGGGCACTATGGGACAATTTAGCACGGCCAACCCACCCTAACCTGCACATCCCTGGGCACTATGGGGTAATTTAGCACGGCCAATCCACCCTAACCTGCACGTCCCTGGGCACTATGGGACAATTTAGCACGGCCAATCCACCCTAACCTGCACATCCCTGGGCACTATGGGACAATTTAGCACGGCCAACCCACCCTAACCTGCACGTCCCTGGGCACTATGGGGACAATTTAGCACGGCCAGTCCACCCTAACCTGCACATCCCTGGGCACTATGGGACAATTTAGCACGGCCAATCCACCCTAACCTGCACGTCCCTGGGCACTATGGAACAATTTAGCACGGCCAATCCACCCTAACCTGCACATCCCTGGACACTATGGGACAATTTGGCACGGCCAATCCACCCTAACCTGCACATCCCTGGGCACTATGGGGTAATTTAGCACGGCCAATCCACCCTAACCTGCACACCCCTGGGCACTATGGGGTAATTTAGCACGGCCAATCCACCCTAACCTGCACACCCCTGGACACTATGGGACAATTTAGCACGGCCAATCCACCCTAACCTGCACATCCCTGGACACTATGGGACAATTTGGCACGGCCAATCCACCCTAACCTGCACATCCCTGGGCACTATGGGGTAATTTAGCACGGCCAATCCACCCTAACCCGCACATCTTTGGACTGTGGGAGGAAACCGGAGCACCCGGAGGAAACCCACGCAGACACGGGGAGAATGTGCAAACTCCACACAGACAGTCGCCCGAGGGTGGGATCGAACCCAGGTCCCTGGCACCGTGAGGCAGCAGCGCTAACCACTGAGCCATCGTGCAACCCCTTCACAGTCATTCGCAGGATGAAGGCATCATTGCTTCGATCAGTACTTAATGCCCATCACTAATTGCATACAGTAAGACTATTCTCCACATCTAACCTAACATTAAAAGAACACTTAATCAGTTTTGTTTCTGAGGGAATACTGCCAGAGCCCTTTCATCAGGACTCCCGGTTCTGTGAAATGTGTCTTAAAACTGGCCCTGATTTTTACAACCAGCCGCTCTCTTTGTTCTATAGCGACCAGACCTTTCCATCTCCTCCATTTGGCAGTTGCAGACAGGGCAGATTTAGGCTAACCTGTTTCATGCTGCTCCGCAGAGATGAAGAGGCAGAGATCGGTACAAGAGGATATAGCACAGGAGAAAGAGAATGTTCCGGAAAAAAAGACCGAGGAAGACAATCCGGTATGTATTGTGCCCTCACCTTCCAGAAACAAATTTTTTAAAAAATCAACAACTGTGGCCCTCTACCCCCTCAGTTACTACACTGAAGCCCGGAAGCCAACAGAGCAGGTGGGATGTTCAACTATGAGAGAAGCACAATTCAGTTGGGTAACAGCCCAGGTTCAAGCAGGGAGTCACCTGGTGGGGACGGGTCTGTCACTGTATAACACTGGGGTACAGTACTGGTGGGGTCAGGTCTGTCACTGTATAACACTGGGGTACAGTACTGGTGGGGACAGGTCTGTCACTGTATAACACTGGGGTACAGTACTGGTGGGGGACAGGTCTGTCACTGTGTAATACTGGGGTACAGTACCGGTGGGGGACGGGTCTGTCACTGTATAACACTGAGGTACGGTACCGGTGGGGTCAGGTCTGTCACTGTATAACACTGGGGTACAGTACCGGTGGGGGACGGGTCTGTCACTGTATAACACTGGGGTACGGTACCGGTGGGGTCAGGTCTGTCACTGTATAACACTGGGGTACGGTACTGGTGGGGACAGGTCTGTCACTGTATAACACTGGGGTACAGTACTGGTGGGGACAGGTCTGTCACTGTATAACAGTGGGGTACGGTACTGGTGGGGACAGGTCTGTCACTGTATAACACTGGGGTACAGTACCGGTGGGGGACAGGTCTGTCACTGTGTAACACTGGGGTACAGTACCGGTGGGGGACGGGTCTGTCACTGTATAACACTGGGGTACAGTACTGGGTGGGGCACAGGTCTGTCACTGTATAATACTGGGGTACAGTACTGGGTGGGGACAGGTCTGTCACTGTATAACACTGGGGTACAGTACTGGTGGGGACAGGTCTGTCACTGTATAACACTGGGGTACAGTACCGGTGGGGACAGGTCTGTCACTGTATAACACTGGGGTACAGTACTGGTGGGGCACAGGTCTGTCACTGTATAACACTGGGGTACAGTACTGGTGGGGCACAGGTCTGTCACTGTATAACGCTGGGGTACGGTACCGGTGGGGACAGGCCTGTCACTGTATAACACTGGGGCACGGTACCGGTGGGGACAGGTCTGTCACTGTATAACACTGGGGTACAGTACTGGTGGGGCACAGGTCTGTCACTGTATAACACTGGGGCCCAGTACCGGTGGGGACAGGTCTGTCACTGTATAACACTGGGGCCCAGTACCGGTGGGGACAGGTCTGTCACTGTATAACACTGGGGCACGGTACCGGTGGGGACAGGTCTGTCACTGTATAACACTGGGGTACGGTACCGGTGGGGACAGGCCTGTCACTGTATAACACTGGGGCACGGTACCGGTGGGGACAGGTCTGTCACTGTATAACACTGGGGTACAGTACTGGTGGGGCACAGGTCTGTCACTGTATAACACTGGGGCCCAGTACCGGTGGGGACAGGTCTGTCACTGTATAACACTGGGGCCCAGTACCGGTGGGGACAGGTCTGTCACTGTATAACACTGGGGCACGGTACCGGTGGGGACAGGTCTGTCACTGTATAACACTGGGGTACGGTACCGGTGGGGACAGGCCTGTCACTGTATAACACTGGGGCACGGTACCGGTGGGGACAGGTCTGTCACTGTATAACACTGGCAAGTAACATTCATGTCACACAAATGACAGGTAATGACCGTGTCCAACAAAATACAGTCTAACCACAGTCCCTTCACATTCATGGTTACCATTGGCCGGAAACTCAATGAGACTCACCATGTAAAGACAAGCGGCTGCAAGAGCAGGTCTGAGGCTCGAATTACTGCAGCGAGTAACTCACCTTCTGACAAATCCAATCCTCCATCGACAAGGCACAAGTCAGGATTGTGAGGGGATTCCCCCTCACTTGCCCCTGGATGGGGGCAGCTCCAACAACACTTGAGAAGCTCGACACCATCCAGGACAAAGCAGCCCCCGCTTTGATTGGCCCCACATTCACAAACATCCCACTCCCTCCACCCACCGACGCTCAGTCGCAGCAGTGTGTACCATCTACAGGACGCCCTGCAGCAACTCACCAAAGATCCTCAGGCAGCACCTTCCAAACCCACCACCACTTCCATCCAGAAGGACAAGGGGCAGCAGGTACATGGGAACGCCACCCACTGCAAGTTCCCCTCCGAGCCCCTCCCCATCCCGACTGGGAAATATATCGGCCGTTCCTTCAGCATCGCTGGGTCAGAATCCTGGAATTCCCTCCCTAAGGGGCATCGTGGGTCTCCCCACAGCACACGGACTGCAGCGGTTCAAGAAGGCAGCTCCCCACCACCTTCTCAAGGGGCTATTTGGGATGGCGAGTTAATGCTGGCCCTGTCAGCGACACCTATATCCTATGAGGGAAAGGCAAGAATCCCATTTCCCAGCACTTGGCCCATGGCCTTGATATGGCAAGTGTGTACCTAAATCCTGCTTCAATGTGATGAGGGGTTTCTGCCTCTGCTAGCCTCCCAGGAAGTGAGTTCAAGATTCCCGCCATCATCTGGAGGTAAATAAAATTCCCTCGCATTTCCCGTAAACCTTCTGCCCCTCCCCTTAAATCAATACTCCCCGGTCAATCCTCCCTCCATCAAGGTGAACATTCCTTCCTGTCTACCCGATCTATGTCCCTCATAATTTAATACGTCTCCGTCATGTCCCCTCTCAGTCTCCTTTGCTCTAAGGAAAGCAACCTCAGTTTGTCCAATCTCTCTTCGTCACTGAAAAATCTCCAGCCCAGGCAACATCCTGTGAAATCTCCCTCCGTACCCTCTCCACTGCAACTGCGTCCCTCCTTAAAATGGATTCCAGAGCTGCACACTATACTCTAGCTAAGGCCTAACCAACAGTTCCAACTCCCTGCCCTTAAAAACTATGCCTCTGCTAGAAAAGGAAACTGGGCACAGGAGGCTCGGCGTGGGAGATACTGGGCACAAGAGGCTCGGCGTGGGAGATACTGGGCACAGGAGGCTCGGCGTGGAGAATACTGGGCACAGGAGGCTCGGCGAGGGTGATACTGGGCACAGGAGGCTCGGCGTGGGAGATACTGGGCACAGGAGGCTCGGCGTGGGTGATACTGGGCACAGGAGGCTCGGCGAGGGTGATACTGGGCACAGGAGGCTCGGCGTGGGAGATACTGGGCACAGGAGGTTCGGCGTGGGAGATACTGGGCACAGGAGGCTCGGCGTGGGAGATACTGGGCACAGGAGGCTCGGCTCTCAACCAATTTATGTATCTGCCCCGATAATTTCAGGGAACCACTGTCACTGGATAACGTTGGAGTCAGAACCGCGTGACATGCAAATTCCTAGATTGGATTCATTGAGCCTCCTGTGTCCAGTATCGCCCACGCCGAGCCTCCTGTGTCCAGTATCGCCCACGCCGAGCCTCCTGTGTCCAGTATCTCCCACGCCGAACCTCCTGTGCCCAGTATCGCCCTTGCCGAGCCTCCTGTGCCCAGTATCGCCCACGCCGGGCCTCCTGTGCCCAGTATCGCCCACGCCGGGCCTCCTGTGCCCAGTATCGCCCACGCCGGGCCTCCTGTGCCCAGTATCGCCCACGCCGAGCCTCCTGTGCCCAGTATCGCCCACGCCGAGCCTCCTGTGCCCAGTATCGCCCTCGCCGAGCCTCCTGTGCCCAGTATCGCCCTCGCCGAGCCTCCTGTGCCCAGTATCGCCCACGCCGAGCCTCCTGTGCCCAGTATCGCCCTCGCCGAGCCTCCTGTGCCCAGTATCGCCCTCGCCGAGCCTCCTGTGCCCAGTATCTCACACTGTTCTTGTCCCTTCAGCGGCTGCGAGACACCAGTCAGTACGTACGCGGGGAGCTGACTGCCCTGGAGAGAGAACAGAGACAGATCGACTGCCGGGCAGCTGTCGTCGAGAGTGAATTACGCAGAATCATGGGAACTGGCAAGTGGTACCTTCTAGTGGCAGAGATGAGGGACTCGAACAGGGGTTTGGTGACGTGTGTAACGGTGGTAAGGCAGCAGGATGGGGAGAGGGGAGAATGGAGTGAGCCAGAGATTGGAGGGAGGCAAGGGTCGGCCAGAAGGAAGTGTTGAGAAATGGATGTAAAAATAGAAGCTAGGAGCAAGATTCGGTTCAATCGGGTTTTGAGAAGATTTGTAGCTCAGGTTGAGGTTCTTCCAGCTCAGTGAGCAAACTCACATCCAGATTCGGTTCAATATCATTTTGGGAAAACTGACAAATCATTGGCAGAGCTGAGCAGTGAAGAGTCATTGAGAGTATAAATGGTCAACAAATGTCAACCCCTCCCATAACCAGTGTAGATCAGTGGTCACCTTAATTGTAAACCATAAGAAAGCTGCACACGTTGACATTGAACTCGAGGATCAGGGCCTTTAGTGTAGGTTTCAGATCAGGAACAAGCATTCTCACCAGTGACCACCATGGCTCTGTTGCTCAGCATTTGAAATGACGCAGCTACAGTTACCACGGCAAGAGCACTCGCCATGGGAATGACATTCCCTGGAGAAGGGACATCACTTCCTGGTGATGGAGTAGATCTGTAGCTCGGGTTGTGGGTGATGAGGTTGGTTGGCTCGCCGAGCTGGCTTGTTGTTCCACAGACGTTTCGTTACCGTGCTGGGTAACATCCTCAGTGTAGCCTCTGATGAAGCGTCGGTGTGTTTTCCCACCTGGCTTTTAAACTCTGGGATCCGTTGCGATGGATTGCCTCCCTTCCGGGTTTCCTCCGCAGTGGAGTGTATACGGGGTCGAGTTCAATGTGTTTATTAATAGCCTGCTAGACAAAAGGCGCATGAGAATGAATAAAAAGGACTGCATCTCGAAAGCACAAACATTGCTCACTGCCATGCTTCCAGGAATTCTCTTGCGTGTCTCTGCCTAGCCTGTCACAGCGATCCTGGTGTTGTCCCACTCGAAATGGTGGCTCTCCTTGTCCGTGTGGATTGGGATGAGTGAGAACTGGTCGTGTTTTTCTTGTAGCCAGTTGGTGCTCATGTTCTCTTTTAGTTTCCTTCCTGTTTGTCTGATGTAGAGTTTCTCGCAGTCTCTGCAGTTGAGAAATTCTTGGGCTGAGTGGATAGAGTGGGGCGATTTGTTGATTAGGTGCTTGAGTCTTCTTTGTAGTTCTCTGGCTAATCTGTGCGATGGAGTGCCTGGTAGGGAGACTATGGGTCTGAGGGGGACTTGCGGCTTGTGCACTGTAGGGAGGCCATAGAATCGGCGTGTGTTCGTTCCTTTGGGTTTCATTCTTAAACAGTCTGCTTTGATCTGTCCTGTTTTTTTAAGCCTTTGTAGTGTGGATAGGATTGTGTTGCCCAGTTGTGGTGTCGAGTCTGTTTGTACTGGTCAGTACGTGCTCTCATTGGCAAGCAGTGCTTGTGCTTTGGAGATGTCGTCCTTTTTATTCACTATCACTGTCATGCGCCCTTTGTCTGCAGGTAGTCGAGTGATGTTCTTGACCTTCTTTAATCTGTCTGGGGCTCGCCTTTCCTGTGTGTTCCCTCTTTAATCCGTCCAGGGCTCGCCTTTCCTGTCTGTTCCCTCTTTAATCCGTCCAGGGCTCGCCTTTCCCGTGTGTTCCCTCTTTAATCCGTCCAGGGCTCGCCTTTCCCGTGTGTTCCCCCTTTAATCCGTCCAGGGCTCGCCTTTCCCATGTGTTCCCTCTTTAATCTGTCCAGGGCTCGCCTTTCCTGTCTGTTCCCTCTTTAATCCGTCCAGAGCTCGCCTTTCCCATCTGTATTTGTTTGTCCCGTTTGATGTCTTCGCCCTATTCACGTCAATACGCATACCACTAGCAAGGGATACAATGACAACATTACTGGAACAAGAACACGATCCCAGTGAAACCAACTCCAAGGACAATGTGCTTAAACTACTGGACCTATGCCTGACCACCCACTTCACCTTCAATGGCCAAACATAGGAGCAAATCAACGGGACACCCTTGGGATCGTCTGTCTCCGGACTCATAGCAGAATCAGTGATGCAAAGACTGGAAAGAACTGCTCTTTGACAAATCCAACCTAAACTATGGATACTCTACGTAGACGACACCTTTTTTATAATTAAACAGACCAAACAAGAGGAGACACACAAACTCATAAACAACACCCTCACTGGAATAAAATTCACCACAGAGGAGAAGAACAAACAGCTCCCATTCCTGGACGTCATGGTAGAGCGCAGGACAAATGGGGAACTGCAAATGAAGGTTCAGTACCACGGAGACCAGGTACAAACAAAGCTGCGTGTGAACACTATTTAAAAGGGGAACAACACATTGCAGCAACACGGAACTACGCCAACAGGAAGACAAATACCTCTTCCAAGTGTTCAATGATAATGGATATCCAAAGAATTGGGTCAGGAGATGCCTGCACAAACAGTGTCGGAAAGATTCTACACACCCCGACACACTCATCACACTACCCTACATCAGGAACACATCAGAGATCAGCACAAGACTTCTATGACCGCTGGGCATCAGAGTGGCACACAAACCCACATCAACCCTACGACAAGTGCTCAACTGAACTAAAGACCCACTCCCTGCCATGGACAGGACCAATGTCATCTACAAGATCCCTGGAGAGACTGTGAAAAACTCTACATTGGACAAACAGGAAGGAAACTAACAAGAGAACATGAGCACCAACTGGCTACAAAAAGACACGACCAGTTCTCACTCATCTCAATCCACACGGACAAGGAGAATCATGACTTTGACTGGGACAACACCAAGATCCTGGGACAGGCCAAGCAGAGACGAGCACAAGAATTCCTGGAAGCATGGCACACCACGAAGCAGGCTATTAATAAACACATTGAACTCGACCCCGTATACATTCCACTACGGAGGAAACCTGGAAGTGAGGCAATCCATCGCAACGGACTCCAGAGTTTAAAAACCAGGCGGGCAAACACACCGACGCTTCATCAGAGGCTACACTGAGGATGTTACCCAGCACGGTAACGAAACGTCTGTGGAACAACAAATCAGCTTGGCGAGCCAACCAACCTCAACAAATACTTGAGGACCAGCCAATGACATGCACCATGAGTAAACCTTCATGATTTAAAAGCCTCACATGCAATGCCTGAGCAGAAACTGAGAAAAATGAGTTAACACATGGTTTCGGTACTGAATGGGCTCCTTTGGGACCATGTCTGTGAGATAATTGATGTAACTTGTGACAGGTACATGCATTTCTATTGAGTTTCTGAAAAAAGGGGGACATTTAGTTTTCATGCACTGGCTGCTATTCCCGAGTTAAATACCCTCTACCCATCCTGTAAATGCATCATTTGAAACTGGGGAGGGGGAGAGTTGGAGCAGAATGTGTAGAGGGGAAAGGGCAAGGTGCTGGGGGTAGGAGGGAAGCACGTGGAGAGGAGAGCATGGCCATCTCTCGTGAGTCAGACTACCTGGCGTATGGGACTGTGAAACTGCAGCGGCCCTGGTACGCACAGTTGACCAACACCCAAAGCTGACTTGTTTGTACATTTGGGATAACTTTGCCGAAATGCTCAGCTTTGGTGACAATAACTGATGGTTACAGGTCAAGACAGGATGGAGGAGGAGGAACTGATCCAGGAGTGGTTTGTGCTGGTGAACAAGAAAAATGCACTGATTCGGAGACAGGACCAACTGCAGCTTCTGTGAGTCTGAAAACCTCAAACTTTCTGGGCTGTGACAGGGTCAGATTCTCATCAGGCCATCCCCGCACCCACCCCCACCCCCACCGCTCCCACCCCCACCGGTCCCACCAACCTCCCCCACTGCCAGCACACCCGCTCCCACCCCCACTGGTCCCACCAATCTCCCCAACCCCCACCGCACCCAACCCCCACCGCACCCAACCCCCACCGCACCCAACCCCCACCGCTCCCATACCCGCACCCACCCCCACCACTCCCACCCCCACTGCACCCACCCCCACCGGTCCCACCAACCTCCCCCATCATTCCCACCCCCAGCGTCCCCGCTCCCACCTCCACCCACTGCTCCCACAAACGTCTCCTACACGCCCCACCCACACGCCCACTGCTCCCACCGCTCCCGCCAACCTCCCCACACCCCCTCATACCCTAGATAGGGACAGTACAGGGTTAGATACAGAGTAAAGCTCCCTCTACACTGTCCCCCATCAAACACTCCCAGGACAGGGACAGCATGGGGTTAGATACAGAGTAAAGCTCTCTCTACACTGTCCTCCATCTTTCAAACACCCCCCAGGGACAGGGACAGCACGGGTCTCACAGAAATGTTGAATTCCTACAGCTGGGGCTGGGAAGTCTATACAACATGCTGTAGAAGTCTCTCAGCCTCATCGAACCTCACTCACTGTTACCTGTGCCCTTTAGGGAGGAGGAACAAGATCTCGAGAGGAGGTTTGAGCTGCTCAACCGGGAGTTACGGGCAATGTTGGGCATCGAAGGTAGGATATCGCTTGCCCACTGTGAAGGAACAATAACTTTGATACCTGTAGTACATACATAAATTGCAGCAGGTACATGGGAATGCCACCCCCTGCAAGTTCCCCTCCGAGCCACTCCCCATCCCGACTGGGAAATATATCGGCTGTTCCTTCAGTGTCGCTGGGTCAGAATCCTGGAATTCCCTCCCTAAGGGGCATCGTGGGTCTCCCCACAGCACATGGACTGCAGCGGCTCAAGAAGGCAGCTCCTCACCACCTTCTCAAGGGGGGCAATTAGGGACGGTGGGGGGAGAAATAAATGCTGGGCCCAGACAGCAACGCCCACGTCCCATGAGTGAATAAAAATAAAAGCTGTGAAGTGCTGCCTGCCAATCTCATCAGATTGTACGCAATGCTTGTAAACTTTATTGCAATTGAACTCCGATTGACAGGAGAAAAGTCATAGCAGGCTTCCTGCTTTTTGAATTGTTTCCTGAGCTTATGTGCAAGCTTCCTGTGTCCCATTGTATCAGTGCAGTCAAGTGTCTCGGAATATCAAGGCTGAAAAGATGCTCATGACTCTCGGGACATTGTCAAGCATCCTAGACTGGTATGGTTTGGTAGAGAGTAACAGTTCTACAATGGATCTCATATTGATATACACTGCCATAGAGAGACAAAAAGAAAATTACTGATGTATCCCATTCCCATTCATGGGGTATGGGCGTCGCTGTCTGGGCCACTGTCATTGCCCCATCCCTAGCTGCCCGCCTGAGAAGGTGGTGGGGAGCTGCCTGCTTGAACTGCTGCAGTCCGTGTGCCGTGAGTAGACCCACGATGCCATATGGCCATAGCGACAAACAGAGTGGACATGGACCCTTTGGTCCAACCAGTCCGCGCCGACCATTATCCCAAACTAAACCAGTCCCGCCTGCCTGCACTTGGCACATATCCCTCCAAACCTTTCCTATTTATATACCTATTAAATGTCTTTGAAATGTGGTAACTGTGCCCACATCCTCTGGAAGTTCATTGCACACACAAACCACCCTCTGTGCAAAACACTTGCCCCATACGTCTCCCTCCTCTCACTTTTTAAAAAATATGCCCCCTAGTCTTGAAATTCTGCACCCTAGGGAAAAGATACCTTCCATTCACCTTATCAATACGCCTCATTACTTAATAAACCTTTACATGGTCACTCCTCAACCTCCTGTGCTCCAGTGAAAAAGAGCCCAGCCTCTCCTAACTCAAACCCGCCACTCCTGGCAACATCCTGGTAAATCTCTTCTGAACCCTCTCACTGAGATATATTCACATGTGTCCTCTTTTAATGCGAGAACAGACACGGATCGTACAAAAGAAGAATTTAAAAAACATCCGACGTCAGTCGTATATGATGGTTAGAATTATCTCAAAATGTTGCAAAACAAAATCTGAATCTTTTTCCTGACAATCTCCATTACAGAGACTCAAGTCCCAGTGAAATTATATCCCAACATTCCACTGAACTGTCAGTTTCCTTGCATATTCATATTCTGGAACATTCCTGGCCAAAGCCAGCGTGCCGCTGGATTGAGACCTTGAATGGAACCGCCCATCCTGTTGGGTGGGGAGGATGCTGAAGACACCATGTCCTCCACTGTCCTTTCGCCCTGTAGTTCTCCCTCAAACGTTGCTTCTAAAAACCAAAAGGATAGATGCTCTGGCTCGTAAGGCCAACTTGGCGAGTTTGCTGGGCACGGTCTGAGTGTCACCATCCCCACCTGAAAACGGCGACAAGTCTTCAGAAACGCCAAAGCGTCCACCTTGCGTTTCGGGACATCCTAGGGTCACGGCAGGCACTGGAGAAATGTAACCCCCTCTCTCTCTACCTCACACAGATTGGAAGAAGACGGACGCCCAGCAGCGCCGAGAGCGGCTGTTATTGGAGGAACTGGTCTCTCTGGTCGACAAGAGGGACAGCCTCGTTCGGGACCTGGATGCAAAGGAGAGATTGTGAGTTCAACGGGAACCGCGGCTAGCCCTGGGACACAAACGAGGAAGCGTCTTCGTTCCCCCCCACCCCCCCTTGCCCTTTTGAGCCTTTTGCTCACGAGGTCTAACAGATGGCCTGGAGAGATGGGATGATTTAACAGCGCATGGTTCATAAGTTGGGAGGAGTTGGACATCAGGAGCCAGAGAGAAAGCGTTTCTGCTACGGCAGGCCAGATCAGTTATAAGATAAAATCTGATCGGGAACGCGGGAGAATGTGTTCACGCAGACAGTGGGGATAATGTGGAATTTTCTCCCACAGGAAGTGGTCAGTCATGTAGAGCAACGTCCTGGTGGTGTTGTCACTGGGCTATTAGTCTAGAGAGCCGAGTAATATTCTGGGGGACCCAGGTTTGAAACCCGCCATGGCAGATGGTGGAACTTGAATTCAACATACATCTGGAACTTAACAGTCGAAAGATGACCATGAGTATCGATTGTTGGAAAACCCCATCTGGTTCACTCATGTCCTTTAGGGAAGGAAACTGCCATCCTTACCCGGTCTGGGCCTACATGCGACTCCAGACCCACAGCAATGTGGCTGACCATTAATTGCCGTCTGGGCAATAAATGCTGGCCTCAATCCATGAATGAATGTTAGAAAAAAAGATGCGGCTAAGCAGAAGTTGTATAAACACGAGTTACAAAAGACTAGACCTAGGGGTTGTAACTCACTCAGAGGCAGTAAGAACTGCTGATGCTGGAGTCAGATATAACACAGTGTGGAGCTGGATGAACGCAGCAGGCCAGGCAGCATCAGTGGAGCAGGAAAGCTGACGTTTCGGGTTGGGACCTTTTTCAGAAACAGGGCAGAGGAAGGGGGCTCAAATAAATGGTGGGGGGGGTTGGCGGTGCAGCGATAGCGGGTAGGTAGTGGAGCAGATAGGTGGGAGAGAAGATGGACAGGTCAGGGAGGCGGGGATGAGATGGGTTGGGCTGGTCTTGGGATGAGGTCGGGGTGGGGGGTGGTGCGGTGGGGAGGTTTTGAAGCTGGTAAAGTCCACATTGGGACCATTCGTTAGTTTTTACAGGTTCTAAAGGGCAGGGCAGATGCTGTAATTATGTTTCCTTTTTGTGGGAGAGACTGAACGCGGAGGGCACAGTTTGAAAACAAGTTTAAGACAGGGATGAAGAGGCCCACTTCCTCTGAGTCTGTGCAACTCTCTTCCTCAGAGAGAGCAGTGGAAACAGGGCGATTGAATATTTCAAATGAAGAAGTAAATAGATTCTTGATGAGTCAGGGAGTCCGAGTGAAGCTGATGACATAGTCAGGTCAGCCATAATCTTACAGGAGTAGCAGTAGGCCATTCAGCCCCTCAAGGCTGTTCTGTCATTCAATGAGATTGTGCTTGATCTGTGGCCTAGCTCCATCGACCCACCTTTGGCCCATATCCCCTATAACCTTTGCTTGACAGAAAGGTATCTATCGCAGATTTGAAATTAGCAAGTGCTCCACTACCATTTATAAGACCATAAGACATAGCAGTGGAAGTAAGGCCATTCGGCCCATCAAGTCCACTCCGCCATTTAAATCATGGCTGATGGGCATTTCAACTCCACTTCCCTGCACTCTCCCCGTAGCCCTTGATTCCTTGTGAGATCAAGAATTTGTCAATCTCTGCCTTGAAGGCATCCAACGTCCCAGCCTCCGCTGCACTCCGTGGCAATGAATTCCACAAGCCCACCATTCTCTGGCTGATGAAATGTCGTCTCATTTCAGTTTTAAATTTATCCCCTCTAATTTTAAGGCTGTGCCCATGGGTCCTAGTCTCTTATGGAAGAGTTCCAAAGCTCTGCCACCCTTTGTATACAGAAGTGCTTCCTGACATCTCTCTCGAACAATCTGCCCCTAGTTCGAGAATCCCCAACCAGTGGAAATAGTTTATCTACCCTGGATTTTTCTGTTCATATCTTGAATACTTCGGTCAGATTACCCCTTAACCTTCTAAACTCTTGGGAAACCGGGCCTCGTTGGCATAAACTCTCCTCCTGAAGTTATATCTGCAATCCATGGATCATTCTTGTCTTTGTTGAACAGTGGAGCAGTTCCAATTCCAACTTGCTGCTTTGTGTGAACAAGCTGAGGAGAGAGTTTGTGTGAATAACTAACACTAGCACGGTACAGAAGGGCCGAGTGACCCGCTGCAGTCGAGCTGTAGGCTCGGTGCAAGTAATAACCCTGTGTTTGCTTTCTGCCTCTTCCATTCTCATCCCCCACCCCGCTTCCTACTCCCTGTCCCCCTGCCCGCCCCTCATTCCCTACCCCTAGGGCTGAGGAGGAGGACGCTCGACTCGAGCGAGGCCTGGAGCACAGGCGTCAGAAGTACAGCCGCCGGGAGAAATGCGTGATAAACTGAGAAAGAGAGAGAGAGAGAGAGAGAGAGAGAAACAGAGAGAAAATCGGACAAGAGCTGGGGGCTGAGGTGGCCCAATGAGACTTGGCCTCGTCCCAGGCGTGATAGTTTGACGCTCGGCGATGCTATTTCAGTCTTCATCCTGTTGGAAGCCTGAGGCTATTCGGTTGGGAGTGCATCAGTCGCCAGGAGGAGAGAGTGTGTGGCGGGATGGAAGAAATTGGTGGGTTAGCAGTGCATTGGTTGGAGTTGGACTGTTTGCTTCAGGGCTTGAAAGTGGTCCCATGCTCACATCCTCCCCCCACAACATTCAACTGTACTGCTGTCTCGGGTTCCCTACCTCCATAGTTGCTGCTTCCGCTCCTAACCCTTCCCACCTTGGTGAAGTCTGAAATTAGCCTGGCCTCCTGGCTGGGAAAGATGGCAGCCAAGGCAGGGGAGGAAGGTTGAGGGGTAGAGGAGGGTGGCCTCTTGGGGAAGGAAAGGAGGAGGAGGAGGAAGAGGGGGTTGATTCTATTGGCTGCTAAACTTCCCCTTTCCTGCGCAGAGAGACATCCTACCACCCGGGCTGAGGGGGCTACACATGTGCCATTGTGCTCTGGGAGGACGGTCGGCTACAGGAGGCCTCACTGGCCAGTCCAGCAAGGTGCTAGCCTGCACATTTTTGCACTGCCTGCGGTTTGCAAGAGGTGACCAGGGTTGTGGAAGGTGGTGGACGTGGGCTGGGGGGAAATGTTAGTGCTGAACAATTCCGCACCCCACCCCGATATAAAAGAGACGACCCTTGTAATTCCAGGTTTCCCGTTCCTTCCTTGGTTTCTCTCCCTTCTCAGACTCCGATCCACTCTGTGAAGAACACTCCCCCTGCCCCTCCCCAACATCGCACTTCCACTAGTCGGTCTCCGAGATTTTTTTTCAGAATGGGAGGTGTGCCCAGTGTGTTTGTGTGGTCTTTATACTTGGGATTAAAGGAAGTAGGATCTGATGTTCAGGAAATTATCCTTCCTTTATGTTGTTGCACTATCTGTGATTTGCTGTTTGGAATTAAAGCCATATTGACAAAGCCCACCTCCTGGGGAATCTCTCCACCACTGAGGGACATTGTTAAAGGAACATTATGCTGGAAATCTGAAGCACAAACAGAACTGTGGTGCGTGGTGGTGTTCCTACTCCTGGATCAGGAGGCCCAGGTTAGTGACATCTGCACGAGAAGTGTGTAATCAGAGGTTGATTAGAAAAATAGGTTTTAAAAATTAAGCAGAAAGCACTGGAGAAACTCAGCAGGTCTGGCACTATGTTTGCAGAGAGGAAACAGCGTTAACGTTTCAAGTACAGTCCCAAAGGGAACTCGAAAAATCGATGAAGCAATGGAAGAGGAGAGATATAGACCAATCACAGGGTGTTAATAGCCGACATTAACACCAGAGAACAGGCCAGACCCGTTGAGGGAGCTGAGAGCGAGGGCATTGCTCATGGGCTGTAGCTGTTGAACTGCAGGCTGTATGCTGAAGGCTGCAGAGCAGGGCTAGTACAAAAACGAAGGCCTGAGTGGCCTTGCTTTTTTGGAGGTAGGTGGGCGTAGCTTATGCATCAACTCCACAAGGGCGGGGCTTGCAGTCAATGGGCGGGGTTTGATTCTCACAGGCGGGGCTTTCATTCAGGGGTGTGGTCGTGGACCAGGGGCGGGGCTTGCAGTCACTGGGTGGGGTTTGAAGCCCATGGGTGAGCCTATTGGCAGGGAGTGCGATCCGTCACCGGGGGCGTGGCTTGTTACCAGGAGACGGCACGGGTAGCCGTGAGGCGCTGTTTGAAGGTGGTTAGAAGGCGGGCTTGTGACCACTGGGGCGGGGTTACATCAGGGGAGGGATTTGTCTCCAAGGTGAAGGTCCAGCCGTAAAAGGGCGGGGTCTGTTAATAAGATCGAATCAACTCGAAAGGGCGGAGCCTGTCAGGGTGTCACCCAAAGGTTGGACCGGACTCCAGGGGCGGAACATTACTGAAGGGCGGGGCTCACCTGGGGGCGCGGACTGAAAACCAGTGGGCGGGGCCTGTTGTGGAGTCTCTCAAACTGGAAGCTGGGGTCCTCATCAGAAGGCGGGAGCTCTTATGGAGCCTGTCCAATTGGAAACTGGACTCATCACCAGAGGGCGGACCCTGTGATGCGCCCCTTCCAATTGGAGGTTGGGTTCATTACCCATGGGCGGAGCATGTTACGGCGCCCGTCCAATTAGAAGCTTCGTTCCTCACCATAGGGCGGGACCCGTTGTTAAAGGGCGGGGCCTGCAAGCAGGGGGCGGGCCGAGATATCCGTTGGCCATTTTCCCCGACGCCATTCTCGCAGCGAGGCCGAGCGCCGTCATGGTGAGTCGGGCGCTGCCCGGAGGCCTGCGGGGCGCCGCGCCATTAGCTCATGGTGGGAGAGGGAAGAATCACTGTCTGATTAGCTTACCACGGCAGGAACCAGGAGCTTGATTGGCCTGTGCCTGTCGGCAGCCGACAGACTGGAATCGCTGTTGGGCGGGGATCTATTATGAATAAGAATCCTGATTGGCTGTGGGTGGGGCGAGTTGAAATCAGATTGGATGCAGGGGGCCAGAATGGGCGGGGCGAGCGTGTGATTGACCGCTTGTTGTGGTCACGTGATTTTGACGGCGCTTGTGGCCAGCACGTGACTACAGAGACCGTATGCCTTGAGTGGATGGAAGCCCGGCCAATCAGAGAGGGGAAGAAGGCGCCGCCCAACGTCATGAGATAGTATAGAGTCAATGGGCCGAACGGTCTTCGTTCTGTCTCCAATTGAGGATTATTTTCTTGCGTCTGGGCATCCTACACGATTCTGCAGTTGTAGCTGATTATTTAGAGCGTCAGCGGGTGCACTGAAGTCATCCTTTCAACAAGAACAGGTTCATTGCAACAAGCCCCTTTCATTGAAAGGCATCCATGGTGAGACTTCAGTCCTTGGTAACCAGGTTCTCAACAGGCTAGTATCAGAGATAATGGGAACTGCAGATGCTGGAGATTCCAAGATAATAAAATGTGAAGCTGGATGAACACAGCAGGCCAAGCAGCATCTCAGGAGCACAAAAGCTGAGATGCTGCTTGGCCTGCTGTGTTCATCCAGCCTCACATTTTATTATCTCAACAGGCTAGTACTCTGCACAGCCATTCCCCACTGCTGAAGCCTTGGTACAGAGCCCTTCATTTTTCTCTTGTGGTGAGACACTGGTGGTGCTGCACGTTTTTGAGGACTGTTCCCAATGCAAAACTCGGAAACTAGCAGCAGGGCGTAGACCACTCGGCCCTTCCAGCCTGCTGTGTCATCCAACGTGATCATGGCTGATTATCCGACTGAGACCTCTCTTCCTCCTTTCTTACCCCATAGGGCGGCACGGTGGCTCAGTGGTTAGCACTGCAGCCTCACAGCGCCAGGGACCTGGGTTCGATCCCACCCTCGGGCAACTGTCTGTGCGGAGTTTGCACATTCTCCCCGTGCCTGCGTGGGTTTGCTCCGGTTTCCTCCCACAGTCCAAAGATGTGCAGATTAGGGTGGATCGGCCATGCTAAATTGCCTGTGTGTTCAGGGGTGTGTGAGTTATAGGGGGATGGGTCTGGGTGGGATGCTGCAAGGGGCGGTGTGGACTTGTTTGGCCGAAGGGCCTATTTCCACACTGTAGGGAATCTAATCTACCCTTTAGTGCTTTTAATACAATGCAATTGTATACAGTACAATTATGACCTAAAATATATCAATCGCTCTCATATATATACTCAGCCTCTTGACCTCCACAGCTTTAGGTGGTAGAGAATTCCAAATATTCACTGTCCTTGGACTGAAGAAGAGATTCTTCATCTCAGTTCTAAATGTTGTATCCTATATTCTGAGACTGTGTACCCTCGATCTAGTGTGTTATAATTCCTGGTTATAATTGTATACACTTAAATCTCCACTGTCTCAGCTTTCTAGATTCGGCAGTGTAATCATCCTAAACATGGCAAGTGAAGAACTTATTGCTGACTTAGGGGATTCACCTCTGTGAAGCGAAAAAATAAGTTTGCATTCAGTAAATACTTTGTACAACAATTATGAGACAAAATAAGAAGATGCTGTGGAGATGATGATAATAACAGCTGGATTTTGAGGAGCATCTTCGTGGAAGCTAGATATAGATAGGGAGAGAGATACTTAGGGAGGGAATTCAAAAGTACAGACTCCAGGCTGCTGAAGGCACAAGCAGTAAAATGAGTGGATTCTCAAGAGGCCTGAATTAGGAGAGCCCAGATTCTGGAGGGTTGTGGCGCTGCAAAAGATTGCTGGCGTGGACCTGATGGGCCAAATGGCTTCATTTTGGTGGCAAACCTTTTACAATTCTGCAGCCTGCAGGTGGTGAGAGAGAGAAATGGAGGGAAGGAGGCCGCGGAGGGATTTTGGACGCAGGTTTTAAATTTGACAGTGGGAAGGAAAGCAGACTCGGGGTGACAGTTACCAGGGTTTGGTGAAGAATGATCAATCCTGACGAAAGTGGGGAATCAGGAGATTAGCATTCGTTGGGGATTAGGATGCCGTAAGAGGAAAGTTGAGAGAGAAATTTTTGGAAGATTGAGAGAGGGCACGATTGGAGGCTCGGAGTGAGAAAGACCTTCCTGAACGTTGCTAGTAGAAACGTTAAATCTATGCCCCTCTAGTTTTGGATTTCGCCCACCCTGGGGTAAAAAACCTTGTCTATTCACCCTAGCGTGATTTTATAAACCTCTGTAAAGTCAGCCCTCCGCCTCCGACACTCCAGGGAAAATAACCCCAGACTATCCAGCCTCTCCCTGTAGCTCAAAACCTCTGACCCTGGCAACATCCTTTTAATTCTTTCCCGTGCGCTGTCAATCGTACCTGTAGCAGGGAGAATTGTACGCAGTATTCCAAAAGTGGCCCTAACCAATGCCCTGTACCACCGCAACGTGACCCTCCAGCTCCTATGCTCAACGCACTGACCAATGAAGGCACGAGCGACAAATGCCTTCTTCACCACCCTGTCTACCTGAGACTCCACTTTCAAGGAACTATGTACCTGCAGCCCTGGATCTGCCTGTTTGGCAACACTCCCCAGTAACTCCGGAGGGACCGGTTTACCCAGGGAGCGGTGAGAATGTGGAACTCACTGCGACGCTCCCCAGTAACTCCGGAGGGACCGGTTTACCCAGGGAGCGGTGAGAATGTGGAACTCACTGCGACACTCCCCAGTAACTCCGGAGGGACTGGTTTACCCAGGGAGCGGTGAGAATGTGGGACTCACTGCAACAGGGGTGGCTGAGCTGAATAGTGCAGATGTATTTAAGGGGAAACTGGATAAACATATGGAGGAGAAAGGCATGGAAGAAGATGACGAAGGGTAGGTTGGAGGACACCCATGTAAATGGGCCAAATGGCCTGTTTTTATGCTGTAAATGCTGTCTACTTACATCGGGGAATGGGGTAAAAAAGTCGGAAGGTCTTGCTAAAATATTACAAGGCACCGGTCAGACCATACCTGGTAAGCAGTGAACAGTTTATCTGAGGAAAGATTTACCGGCATTGGACGCTATCTAGAGATGTCCACTAGTTGATCCTGGGAATGGAGGGACTGTCCAATGAGGAGAACTGAATAGGTGGGCCTGTACCTGTTGGAGTTTAGAAGAATGAGAGGAGGCTTTAGCGAAACATACAAGATTCTGAGGGGGACTTGACAGAGTAGATGTAGAGAGGTTGGTTCCCCTTGTGGGAGAGTCTAAGACCAGAGGGTTATCATTTCAGAGTAAGGAATTACACTCATTTTTTTTTGTTTTATTCATAGGATGTGGGCGTGGCTGGCCTGGCCAGCATTTATTGCCCTAATTGCCCAGAGGGCAGGTAAGGGTCACCCACATTGCTGTGGGTCTGGAG
Organism: Stegostoma tigrinum; assembly: GCF_030684315.1. Taxonomy (NCBI): domain Eukaryota; kingdom Metazoa; phylum Chordata; class Chondrichthyes; order Orectolobiformes; family Stegostomatidae; genus Stegostoma; species Stegostoma tigrinum. The sequence continues at coordinate 11,125,777 of NC_081395.1, read as the reverse complement.
TCACGTAGGCCCAGACCAGATAAGGATGGCAGTTTCCTTCCAAAGGACATTAGTGAACCAGATGGGTTTTTCCCAATAATCAGCAATGAACTAATTGTCGCCATTCATCTCCTAATTCCAGATTCTTATTGAATTCATATTGCACCATCTGCTGAGGTGGGATTTGAGCCCAGGCCTCCAGAACATTGCCCGGGCCTCTGGATTGATAGTTTATCAAAAATACCACTGGGCCATCCCCTGTCCTTGAGACTGAGATGAGGAGGAATTTGTTCCCTCAGAGGGGAGTGAACCTGTAGAATTCTTTACCACAGAGGGCTGCCAAGGCTGAGTCATTAGGTATATTCAGGGCTGGGACAGACTTTTAATCAGGGAGGGGAATCGAGGGGGAAAAGCAGGAACGGGGAGCCAAGGATTGCTGGATCAGCGATGACCTTGTTGACCAGCACAGCAGAACGCTGGGGCTGTCTTCTCCCGTCTTAGTGTTACCTAAAGCTGGTCCCAGGAAGAGCTAATGAGGAGAAGGATGAGTTGGAGGATGTTGGAGACAGCGCAGAGTTTGAGAAGGTTGATGCTGCCCAGTGGGTGGCTGCTCAGTCTGACACATTCGCACACCGAGGGTTGGGTGACGGTTGCGGCGGCCTCGTCAGTAACGATTGACGCGATCCTCTCCTAACCTTGTTGCAGGCTGACCCAGTGAAGGTGCTGGTGACAGGAGCTTCCGGTCCAATTGCCTACTCCCTGCTCCCCAGGATAGCCAGCGGAGAGGTGTTCGGGAGGCAGCAGGTAAGACTCAAACAGCACAGGTCATTCGAAAGGGGATTGCAGAGCCTCACAGACACACACCTCCACAGCCAGCTGCAGCTTCCATCCCCAGGAAATCAACCAGTTGCAGAGTCATGCAGCGAGGAAACAGAACCAGAATCCCAAACTAGACTGGTCCCTCCTGCCTGCTCCCAGCCCATATCCCTCCAAACCTTTCCCTGTTCATGTGCTCAACCAAATGTCTTTTAAACGTTGCAACTGTACCCACATCCACTAGCTCTGGAAATTTATAATCAGAATGACTTCTGACCAGAGACATTCATAAACTTGACACAGGGCTAATCTTTGAGCTTCTCACAGAAGACGGTGTTGAACTAGAGACAATGAAATCACAACTTTGCAACTAATGTTCTCGCGGTTTAATTTCTTTGTTTTGCGTCACGTTCTTTCTTGTTAAGTGAAAAATGAAAACGCTGAAGGTCTGGCAGCATCTGTGGTGAATCAGAGAGAATACACTTTTTTTTAAACAAAAAACAGGCCTGCGCAGTCTTCTTCCGATCTGATGAGCAGTCCCATCAGGCTGGTGTGTGGTTGAGCTCAATGATGGAAAGGCTGAAAATGTTGTCAGAGGAGAGAGGGTAGCGAAGAGTAGATCTGATCAAGGTGTTCAAGATCATGAATGGGCTGACAGAGTGGATGGGGACAGATTCCTACTTGTAAACGATCAGGTGCAAAGATGACAATTCCTTTTGTAAAATAAGCAGAGGCAAAGTAAGAAGAACACCTTCTGTCCGCTGATTAGTTGGAAGAGCGCCGCGCCGTCGGAGGGTCATTGCCGCGCCGTCGGAGGGTCAGCGCCGAGGGAGCGCCGTGCCGTCGGAGGGTCAGCGCCGAGGGAGTGCCGTGGCGTCGGAGGGCCAGTGCCAAGGGAGCGCCGCTCTATGAGAGGATTATGCTATGTAAGGGGTAACCTGTTACTGGGGTTACACAGGAATGTGGACTAATTAGATCAGCCCTTGAATGAGTCTTGAAGGATCAAGTGACCTACTCTTGCTTCTAGATTGTATGTTCCTTCTACCTGCCCTAACGTAGCCCCTTTGCCTCTTTTGCAGCCTGTATTTCTGGTCCTGATGGACCTCCCCACGATGTGGGGTGTGTTGTCAGGGGTCGCGATGGAGCTGCAAGACTGTGCTTTTGAACTCCTTCAAGGTAACAAGCCAATGACAAAACACACCATGCAGGTATTGAAAACAAAATGATTATTTGCTGATCATGTGTAAACCCCACAGGCATGAGCCATGATGCCTCCTGGCTCTGTGCTGCAGTTTCTGCTCCTCGCTTCACTCACCACATCCATTATAACCCTCTCCCTCTCATGAATTTACCCACTTTAGGAGCTCGTGTTGAAAGAAGAGAGAGAGAAGGCACATGACTTTGTTGTGTGCTATGGTTTGAAACCACAACTAAAGTCAACACAGCTACTGTCAGTGCTGAGGGAGCGGGCACTGTCGGAGGGTCAGTGCTGAGGGAGCGCCGCACTGTCGGAGGGTCAGTGCTGAGGGAGCGGGCACTGTCAGAGGGTCAGTGCTGAGGGAGCGGGCACTGTCGGAGGGTCAGTGCTGAGGGAGCGGGCACTGTCGGAGGGACAGTGCTGAGGGAGTGCCGCACTGTCGGAGGGTCAGTGCTGAGGGAGCGCCGCACTGTCGGAGGGTCAGTGCTGAGGGAGCGGGCACTGTCGGAGGGCCAGCGCTGAGGGAGCGGGCACTGTCGGAGGGTAAGTGCTGAGGGAGCGGGCACTGTCGGAGGGTCAGTGCTGAGGGAGCGCCGCACCGTCGGAGGGTCAGTGCTGAGGGAGCGGGCACTGTCGGAGGGTCAGTGCTGAGGGAGCGGGCACTTCAGAGGGGCCAGTGCTGAGGGAGCGGGCACTGTCGGAGGGGTCAGTGCTGAGGGAGCGCCGCACTGTCGGAGGGTCAGGGCTGAGGGAGCGGGCACTGTCTGAGGGTCAGTGCTGAGGGAGCGGGCATTGTCTGAGGGTCAGTGCTGAGGGAGCGGGCACTGTCGGAGGGTCAGGGCTGAGGGAGCGGGCACTGTCGGAGGGCCAGTGCTGAGGGAGCGGGCACTTCAGAGGGGTCAGTGCTGAGGGAGCGGGCACTTCGGCGGGGCCAGTGCTGAGGGAGCGGGCACTGTCGGAGGGGTCAGTGCTGAGGGAGCGCCGCACTGTCGGAGGGCCAGCGCTGAGGGAGCGCCGCACTGTCGGAGGGCCAGCGCTGAGGGAGCGGGCACTGTCGGAGGGCCAGCGCTGAGGGAGCGGGCACTGTCGGAGGGGTCAGCGCTGAGGGAGCGGGCACTGTCGGAGGGGTCAGCGCTGAGGGAGCGGGCACTGTCGGAGGGGTCAGCGCTGAGGGAGCGGGCACTGTCGGAGGGCCAGCGCTGAGGGAGCGGGCACTGTCGGAGGGCCAGCGCTGAGGGAGCGGGCACTGTCGGAGGGCCAGCGCTGAGGGAGCGGGCACTGTCGGAGGGGTCAGCGCTGAGGGAGCGGGCACTGTCTGAGGGTCAGGGCTGAGGGAGCGGGCACTGTCTGAGGGTCAGTGCTGAGGGAGCGGGCACTGTCGGAGGGTCAGGGCTGAGGGAGCGGGCACTGTCGGAGGGTCAGTGCTGAGGGAGCGGGTACTGTCGGAGGGCCAGTGCTGAGGGAGCGGGCACTTCAGAGGGGTCAGTGCTGAGGGAGCGGGCACTTCGGCGGGGCCAGTGCTGAGGGAGCGGGCACTGTCGGAGGGGTCAGTGCTGAGGGAGCGCCGCACTGTCGGAGGGCCAGCGCTGAGGGAGCGGGCACTGTCGGAGGGCCAGCGCTGAGGGAGCGGGCACTGTCGGAGGGGTCAGCGCTGAGGGAGCGGGCTGTGTCGGAGGGCCAGCGCTGAGGGAGCGGGCACTGTCGGAGGGGTCAGTGCTGAGGGAGCGCCGCACTGTCGGAGGGCCAGCGCTGAGGGAGCGGGCACTGTCGGAGGGCCAGCGCTGAGGGAGCGGGCACTGTCGGAGGGGTCAGCGCTGAGGGAGCGGGCACTGTCGGAGGGGCCAGCGCTGAGGGAGCGGGCACTGTCGGAGGGCCAGCGCTGAGGGAGCGGGCACTGTCGGAGGGCCAGCGCTGAGGGAGCGGGCACTGTCGGAGGGCCAGCGCTGAGGGAGCGGGCACTGTCGGAGGGGTCAGCGCTGAGGGAGCGGGCTGTGTCGGAGGGTCAGGGCTGAGGGAGCGGGCACTGTCGGAGGGTCAGGGCTGAGGGAGCGGGCACTGTCTGAGGGTCAGGGCTGAGGGAGCGGGCACTGTCGGAGGGTCAGGGCTGAGGGAGCGGGCACTGTCGGAGGGTCAGGGCTGAGGGAGCGGGCACTGTCGGAGGGTCAGTGCTGAGGGAGCGGGCACTGTCGGAGGGTCAGTGCTGAGGGAGCGGGCACTTCAGAGGGGTCAGTGCTTAGGGAGCGGGCACTTCAGAGGGGTCAGTGCTTAGGGAGCAGGCACTTCGGAGGGGCCAGTGCTGAGGGAGCGGGCACTGTCGGAGGGGTCAGTGCTGAGGGAGCGGGCACTGTCGGAGGGGTCAGTGCTGAGGGAGCGCCGCACTGTCGGAGGGTCAGGGCTGAGGGAGCGGGCACTGTCGGAGGGGTCAGCGCTGAGGGAGCGGGCACTGTCGGAGGGCCAGCGCTGAGGGAGCGGGCACTGTCGGAGGGCCAGCGCTGAGGGAGCGGGCACTGTCGGAGGGCCAGCGCTGAGGGAGCGGGCTCTGTCGGAGGGTCAGGGCTGAGGGAGCGGGCACTGTCGGAGGGTCAGTGCTGAGGGAGCGGGCACTGTCGGAGGGTCAGTGCTGAGGGAGCGGGCACTGTCGGAGGGTCAGTGCTGAGGGAGCGGGCACTGTCGGAGGGTCAGTGCTGAGGGAGCGGGCACTGTCGGAGGGTCAGTGCTGAGGGAGCGGGCACTGTCGGAGGGTCAGTGCTGAGGGAGCGGGCCCTGTCGGAGGGTCAGTGCTGAGGGAGCGGGCACTGTCAGAGGGTCAGTTTTTTGTGTTTAAGGTTAAACCCAGACCTTGTCTGTTGCATTGAGTGGGTGTAAAAGATGAGAAGGTTGATTTTCGGGGGAGTGAGGGCCTAATGGTACTGTCGCTGGATTGTTAATACAGAGACCAGATGACGCTCTGGGGTGCCAGGTTCAAATCCTGCCTTGGCAGATGGTGGAATTTTAATTCACTAAAAATTGAACAATGATCGTGAACCCATTGCCAATTATTGAGAGAAACCCCTAGCTCTGGCAGCATCTATGAAAGAAAATACAGAGTTAATGTTTCGGGTCCGGTGACCCTTGCTCAGAACTCTGTTTTTTTTGTCTTCACAGATGCTGCCAGACCTGCTGCGTTTTTCCAGCAACTTTGTTTTTGTTCCGGATTTACAGCATCTGCAGTTCTTTCGGTTTTTATCGGGAAAATCCCATCTGATTCACTGATGCCCTTTAGGGAAGGAAGCTGCCATCCTTACCTGGTCTGGCCTACATGTGTCTCCAGACCCACAGCAATGTGGTTGTGTCTTAACTGCCCTCTGGGCAATTTGGGGGCAAAAAATGCTGCCCTGGTCCGTGATGCCCTCATCCCGTGAATGAAGAAAGGAAGATAAATAAAGTAAAAACAGAGTAGCTCTATTCTTTTCCTGTGATTCTCTTGAGTAACCCACATTGCCTTTTCAATAAAACCCCACCATTATCTAAATAAAAATTGCACTCCAAATGCTGGTGATCTGAAAGCGGAAATTCCTGGAGAAACCCAGCAGGTGAGGCAGGATCTGTGGAGAGAAAGCAAAATGGAATTAACATCTTACCCTTCTTCAGCCCTGCTGGATGCAATTATTGCCAAATATTTGGAATGGTTTGGAAGACAGTCTTGGGAGGAAGTCATCACCTGGAAGACTGTGCCATTGCATCAGTCACCCCAATGCAGCAACAAATTTGTGTGCAGAAAAGGGTTAAGTTTCAAGATCGTGCTACAGATGCGGAGACCGCTCCTTCGAGATAGAAGCAGGGAGCCACAAAGGAACAGAGACAGAGATATCTCAGAAGGCCCTGATTCGGGTGTCACTCCTGAAGCTTGACAAAGGGTCACCGGACTTGAAGTGTTAACTCTTGTTTCTCCACGTACAGATGCTGCCAGACCGGGAGGAACGGTGGTTAGCACTGCCTCCTCATAGCACCAGGGACCCGGGGTCGATCCCACCCTCGGGCAACTGTCTGTCTGGAGTTTGCACATTCTCCCTGTGTCTGTGTGGGTTTCCTCTGGGTGCTCCGGTTTCCTCCCACAGTCCAAAGATGTGCAGGTTAGGGTGGATTGGCCGTGCTAAATTACTCCATAATGCCCAGGAATGTGCAGGTTAGGGTGGATTGGCTGTGGGAAATGGAGCCTTACAGGGATGGGGTAAGGGGTGAGAGTGGGTGGGATGCTCTTTGGAGGGTTGGCCTGGATTCGAATAGCCTGCACCCACAGGCTAGGGGTTCTGTGACTCGCTGAGAGTCTCTAACACTCTCTCTTTGTGTTTCATTATTGCTGCGCCTTGTGGTCGGCAAACCATGAGTAAGTGGCTACACTGTTTTCTGCAGGAGTGACTGTGACAGACCGTGATGACGTGGCCTTCAGAGATGTGGATGTTGCTGTTCTGCTTGGAGCAATGCCCAAGGCACAGAGCGTGGAGAACAATGACCAGTTCAAGTGCAGTGTTCAGATATTGAGGTCCCAGGGGAAGGCTTTAGACACATATGCCAAGAAGACAGTCAAGGTACAGGGCTGTAATTCCTCATGTTTTGTCTCTATAACTGCAGCCCCTCATCCTTTCTGAGCTGCTGATCACTGAGTTTCAGCATAACGTGTTGAGTTATTTATTTGTGATGCAGAGCCCAGCCCAGTACTATTCTTGCCAGACCATCACCTCAGCCTCCCGTCTGCGGAACAGGGTTGGGTTTGGGTATCGCTGCAGACGCTATTCAACTGTGCTCTGCGCCGGTTTGGTGAGACCCTCAGTCCAGTGGGCAGTGGGGAAAGGGCTGCGAATGTTGGGTTCACCTTCCCAAGCCTCTTCTGCGCTGAGCCCACATTGCACAGCTTGTTGGTGATATTAAACCTAGAGACTGGGAGCCTGTGAGAATAGGAACTGTGCTGTTCTCACTTGGCCAGTGCTCCCCTTTTGGTTCATGCTTGCCATTGGCCAGTGCTCCCCCCCCGTTGGCCAGTTCTCTCCCCCCGTTGGCCATTCCCCCCCCCCCCCCCCCCACATTGGTCAGTGCTTGCCACCCAACGTGTTGGCCCAGCCCTCAGTTCGGGAAGCCCTGGTGCCTATCATTCACAAGCTGATTCTCATCTGAAGCAAAGCGAATGAAATTTTCAAGGCTTCATGCGCCGGAGATTCCGAGCGGTGGCTCTGCACTAAGTGGGAACTCGGGAGAGCGATGGGCCGAACAGCCTCCACCCACTGCCCCTGAGTTTCTTGCTGCCGTTCCTCCCTTAAAGATGGTTTCAGTCTGAAGCTGTGCAATGTATTTTTCAGCTGATTGCTGCTGCCAGATTCTCAAACCAGTCATAGAGATCCACAGCGAGGAAAGAGGCTATTTGGCCTGTCGTATCCCTGCTGGCCAAAAGCGAGTACCTAACCATTCAAATCCTGGTCAGTCTAACTGGAACCTGTACCCACAGGTGCAGTGCGAACAGTACAGTGCAGCTTGTTTGGTCAAGAAGCTCCATGACCCGAGCTGTTCATCTTATTCTTTGTCCCTTTCCCCCCTCCACGCTCTCTCTCCCTCTCTCTCTCTCTCTCTCTCTCTCTGACCCTCTCTCTCTCTGACCCTCTCTCTCTGACCCCCTCTCTCTCTCTGACCCCCTCTCTCTCTCTGACCCCCTCTCTCTCTCTGACCCTCTGTCTCTCTCTGACCCTCTGTCTCTCTCTGACCCTCTGTCTCTCTCTCTCTCTGACTCTCTCTCTCTCTCTGACTCTCTCTCTCTCTGACTCTCTCTCTCTCTCTCTGACTCTCTCTCTCTCTCTCTGACTCTCTCTCTCTCTCTCTGACTCTCTCTCTCTCTCTCTGACCCTCTCTCTCTCACTCTGACCCTCTCTCTCTCACTCTGACCCTCTCTCTCTCACTCTGACCCTCTCTCTCTCACTCTGACCCTCTCTCTCTCACTCTGACCCTCTCTCTCTCTCTCTGACCCTCTGTCTCTCTCTGACCCTCTGTCTCTCTCTGACCCTCTGTCTCTCTCTGACCCTCTGTCTCTCTCTGACCCTCTGTCTCTCTCTGACTCTCTCTCTCTCTCTGACTCTCTCTGTCTCTCTCTGACCCTCTCTCTCTGACCCTCTCTCTCTGACCCTCTCTCTCTGACCCTCTCTCTCTGACCCTCTCTCTCTGACCCTCTCTCTCTCTCTGACCCTCTCTCTCTCTCTCTGACCCTCTCTCTCTCTCTCTGACCCCCTCTCTCTCTCTCTCTGACTCTCTCTCCCTCTCTCTCCCTCTCTCTCATTGCTGCAGGTTCTGGCGGTAGGCAGCCCTGCCAACACCAATTGCCTCGTCGCCATGATGTCAGCACCATCTATCCCACCGGCGAATTTCTCCTGCCTGACGCGACTGGACCAGAACCGAGCTCAGGCCCGGGTAAGGTGCCACCTGGACGAGATGGTGCGCCCGAAGAGCTGTTGCCCGCCTCCTCCTCCTCCTGCTACTCCTTCTACCATCTCCCCCCCCCCCCCCCCCCCCCCCCCCCCCCCCGGTCTCGTCTCCTGACCCCAGCGCAGTGCCGGCCCTGAACCCCACCCCGTGAACAGGGTCACGCATGGTCATGTCACCGCCTCATGAGACGTTCCCCGATGGCAGGGACAGAGAAGGAGACCACAAAAGCTTGGACGAACGGCTCAGTCTTCAGAGGGGTTCAAGGAGGCTTGGGGTGGTGGTGGGAGAGGTGGGGAGAGAGAGAATTGGAGAGATTTACGGAGGGAATCCTAGAACTTTAGGACTCAGGAAGCTGGAGCGATAGGAATTGGGATGCTCAAGAGACCGGGAGCACGAGGAGCCTGGAGGTTTTGGCGGCGGTGGGGTTTGATTTGTAGGGAGCGAGGTGGTTTCAGTCATAGGGAGGAGGGGAGGCTGAGCTCTCTCCTGTTGGTGGGGAGGGCGCAGAGGGGTGGTGGGAGGCATTGCACAATCAGAGAGGGATAGGAGGTATCAGAGGGAGTGGTTTCCAGGGCAGCTGGAGGAGGTGATGAAGATAGGGAGGGGTTGAGATCCAGTGTGTCTGCAGGGTTGCTGTAGGTTACAGAGATACAGCATGACTCCGATGTTGGGGGGAGGTCTCGTAGGGCGGGAGGAAGTTTTAAGATCTCACTCCATGGCAGCACATAGGGTTCGGGCTTCACGGATGGACGGCTGTGAATTTTCAGGGGATGTTTGTTGGGCTGATAGATAGAGACCAGGCTTGGGGGCAGGAGTGAGGTATCAGAGGTGGGGGTTTTCACAATTAGGGGAGGTTACCAAGATCAGGTGGGGGTGGGACGCCCCTGGTGGGGGTGATTGTAGGGCCAGTGGCGGTGGGGGGGGGGGGTGGGTTATGAGAGGGTGGTGATGGTGAGGAGATCTCAGGGTTTCGGTAGAAGTTGTGAGGGGTGATGCTATCAGAGCAGGTTACAAAGAAAGGGCAGGCAGGTGGAGTCTGAGGCTGGACGTTTGTTTGGGGAGGGGTTGAGATCTCCGGGAGGCCCGGTGAGGCTGTGTTTGGTGGAGTCGGGGTGGGGGTGGGGCGTGTGGATTTTGATTGTATCGAGGTGAGATCCCGGGTTAATGAGGCTGACCGTGTTGTATCGCTCCGTGGTTGCAGCTGGCCCTCGCCCTGGGGACCGGCGCAAGAGCCGTGCGGAACGTGATCGTCTGGGGCAACTCTTCGGGCATGCTGCACCCTGACTTCGAGCACGCCATGGTCACATGTGACTCCCGTCCGTTCAGGCTGCCTGGAGGCTCTGTTACGGTGAGGCACTTTTTGGTGGGGCAGGTGAGTGAAACTCTTTTCCCAAGTTCCTGGTGCTGTCTTCTGCCTCCCTCAGTGACTGACCTTTCACGCTCTCTTTCATTCTCCCTCCTCAGGCTGCCCGACAGCGAGGGGAAACTATGATGGGCTGCGCCATGTCAGTTGTGAGTGCCATCTGTGACCACCTGCGGGCGCTGTGGTCTGGGACACAGGAGGTACGCTATCTAATGGGGTGATATTAATGGTATAGACGATGGGGTGGGGGAAATCTTTCGATTCACCAGTATACCTCGCCTGAGCTCCCTGCTTAGAGCCCTGTAGCCTCTCACTTTCCCCGCATTCTGAAGTTTCAAAACACCTGCAGCGCCCCGTAGCAAGACTGAGAGGGCCAAACGGGTGGCGGGGGGTGGGTGGGTGCTTGACGGCGGGGGACACGGGTTGGCTGACCCCACACTCCTCATTGTGAGAGTGTTGCTATAATCCTGGTCAGCTGCACGGTGGGGAGGAGCAGAGAGAATAATATGTGGGCCCAGTGACATTGCTGATGGTGGTGGCTGGGGCAACATGAGCACCGGTAATACACACATACACACAGACGTACAGACTGGGAGTCTCTATAACCAGCTGCTGGAAGTGCTCCTCATAAAATAATTGCACCTGTTTCAACAGCCCACACTGTCTGCCAGTGCTAGCTCCCCTTTGGCCCATACCCATTCACTGTTAGCCCAGAGTCTCTTGTGTGCCCATGCCCGGTCACCCACGCTGTCTCGCTGTTGATGCAGCTGGCAGTTGACACACGCTCGCTCACTGTTGAATCACACCAACAACACTCTGTCGACCTGCAGTGACTCACTTTTGGTCAATACTTACTCATTGTTATTCAAGACTGACCCATTTCTGACATTTGCAGGGCGAGTTGTTGTCGATGGGAGTCCTCTCTAATGGAAATTCCTATGGAGTTCCTGAGCAGCTTATTTATTCTTTTCCAGTGTCTGTAAAGGTACATACAATACACTTAAGAACCTTGACTTCCACATGCAGGCTAAACCTCAGGCAGCCATTTGACTGAGCCTCGCGCTGTCGGAGGGTCAGTGCTGAGGGAGCGCCGCACTGTCGGAGGGTCAGTGCTGAGGGAGTGGACACTGTGGGAGGGTCAGTGCTGAGGGAGCGCCGTACTGTCAGAGGGTCAGTGCTGAGGTAGTGGGCACTGTCGGAGGGTCAGTTGCTCAGGGAGCGAGCACTGTGGGAGGGTCAGTGCTGAGGGAGTGGGCACTGTCAGGGGGTCAGTGCTGAGGGAGTGTCGCCCGGTCGGAGGGTCAGTGCTGAGGGAGCGCCGCACTGTCGGAGGGTCAGCGCTGAGGGAGCGGGCGCTGTCGGAGGGTCAGCGCTGAGGGAGCGGGCGCTGTCGGAGGGTCAGCGCTGAGGGAGCGGGCGCTGTCGGAGGACCAGTGCTTGGTATACGTTTATTCCCTCCTGGGCCTATGGGACCCATCGGCCAGGCCAGCATTTGTTATCTCTTCCCAAGCAGTTGAAGCAGTTGTACCTTGCTTAGCCATTACAGAGGTCAGGTCAGAATGTGCGTGGCGGTGCTCCTGTTCATGTCTGTTGAGCTATTGCCATCTTAAAGGTAGTGTAGCAACGCACAGTATCATTGTGTGTTAGAAATGAACATTGGCAAATTAATCCCTGTGTCCTAATGCTGCCAAAGAGGGAATAACTGGGAGACAGGTTTGACTGTGACACCTTCAACAGTCGAATTGCCTGCCTGAGCTGGCAGTGGAACGTGTTCATGAAGGGATACCAAGTGTATGGTGGCTCAGTCATTGACCAGTGTGCCCATTGTACAGTGCCATCTGCTCATGGCCTGTCTCTGTTTTCAGGATGGTAATTGGCAGATCGTGCCTGGCCTGAGGGTTTCTGATGACTCCCGGTTAAGGATGGCCCAGTCAGCCCGGGAGCTGGTCAAGGAGCGGGAGAGAGCCCTGAGAGCACTGGTGAGGAGTAAGTACATGCCCCTGTGTTACTGGGAACACCCCTTGCCCCCCAAAATCGCCTCCGAGGGGAATGCACAGTGCAAATGGAGGCAGACAACCTGATATCCCTGACCCTGGTCAGTGAGGGATTTCCCACTCTACTGTCTTAATGTGTCATTCCATTCAGTGCCTGCGCCCTGCACCTTCATCGTAACAGAGATCGGCCAGTTCTGTGTAGGTTGCAACAATTCCCTGGCTGTTCACAAGTTGACTGTTTCTAAAAGGGGAAATGTTGCTTTTCATCTCACACCCTTCAGTATCAAGCGAAAGATTGAAAAAATTCAAGCAGTAACGCAGAAGGAGAAGCGGCTGCTGATTGGTGACTCAACTCTGATTGTGTAGACAGAGAAAGTAACAGAGGATTAACAGCTCCCTGAACTCCCCAGTATTTCCAAATCAGTGCAATGCATTCTGTTTGTTTGCAGAGAACCGCTCCCTGCATATGAACAAAAGTTGCTTGGGCAATCCCTGGACACTATGGGACAATTTAGCATGGCCAATCCACCCTAACCCGCACATCTCTGGGCACTATGGGACAATTTAGCATGGCCAATCCACCCTAACCTGCACATCCCTGGACACTATGGGACAATTTAGCATGGCCAATCCACCCTAACCCGCACATCTCTGGGCACTATGGGACAATTTAGCACGGCCAATCCACCCTAACCCGCACATCCCTGTACACTATGGGATAATTTAGCACGGCCAACCCACCCTAACCTGCACATCCCTGGGCACTATGGGATAATTTAGCACGGCCAACCCACCCTAACCTGCACATCCCTGGGCACTATGGGATAATTTAGCACGGCCAATCCACCCTAACCTGCACATCCCTGGGCACTATGGGACAATTTAGCACGGCCAACCCACCCTAACCTGCACATCCCTGGGCACTATGGGACAATTTAGCACGGCCAATCCACACTAACCTGTACATCCCTGGACACTATGGGACAATTTAGCACGGCCAATCCACCCTAACCCGCACATCCCTGGGCACTATGGGACAATTTAGCACAGCCAATCCACCCTAACCTGCACATCCCTGGGCACTATGGGACAATTTAGCACAGCCAATCCACCCTAACCCGCACATCCCTGGGCACTATGGGACAATTTAGCACGGCCAATCCACCCTAACCCGCACATCCCTGGGCACTATGGGACAATTTAGCACGGCCAATCCACCCTAACCCGCACATCCCTGGGCACTATGGGACAATTTAGCACGGCCAATCCACCCTAACCTGCACATCCCTGGGCACTATGGGACAATTTAGCACGGCCAATCCACCCTAACCCGCACATCCCTGGGCACTATGGGACAATTTAGCACGGCCAACCCACCCTAATCTGCACACCTTTGGACTTTGGAAGGATCCCCGAGGAAACCCACGCAGACACGGGGAGAATGTGCAAACTCCACACAGACAGTCACCCGAGGGTGGGATTGAACCCGGGTCCCTGGCGCCGTGAGGCAGCATTGCTAACCACAGTCCTAACTCCTCACCTGTCTCCTCAGAACCTGTCCACCAGCTAAACTTCCTGAGAGTGATGGCATACTGTAATTGCTTGGCTGAGTGCAACTCCAACAACACACATGAATTTTGACACCATTTAGGACAAAACATGCCCTTGGATGAGTGTGCCATCTATCACAAACACATATGAAGTGGGAGCAGTACTGAGCCATTTGACCCGAAATCTGCTCCATCATCAAATTAAGATAGTGCCCAGGGATGTGCAGGTTAGGGTGGGTTGGCCGTGCTAAATTGTCCCATAGTGCCCAGGGATGTGCGGGTTAGGGTGGATTGGCCGTGCTAAATTGTCCCATAGTGCCCAGGGATGTGCGGGTTAGGGTGGACTGGCCGTGCTAAATTGTCCCATAGTGCCCAGGGATGTGTGGGTTAGGGTGGATTGGCCGTGCTAAATTGTCCCATAGTGCCCAGGGATGTGCAGGTTAGGGTGGGTTGGCCGTTCTAAATTGTCCCATAGTGCCCAGGGATGTGCGGGTTAGGGTGGATTGGACGTGCTAAATTGTCCCATAGTGCCCAGGGATGTGCGGGTTAGGGTGGGTTGGCCGTGCTAAATTGTCCCATAGTGCCCAGGGATGTGCGGGTTAGGGTGGATTGGCCGTGCTAAATTGTCCCATAGTGCCCAGGGATATGCGGGTTAGGGTGGATTGGCCGTGCTAAATTGTCCCATAGTGCCCAGGGATGTGCGGGTTAGGGTGGATTGGCCGTGCTAAATTGTCCCATAGTGCCCAGGGATGTGCGGGTTAGGGTGGATTGGCCGTGCTAAATTGTCCCATAGTACCCAGGGATGTGCGGGTTAGGGTGGATTGGCCGTGCTAAATTGTTCCATAGTGCCCAGGGATGTGCGGGTTAGGGTGGATTGGCCGAGCTAAATTGTCCCATAGTGCCCAGGGATGTGCGGGTTAGGGTGGATTGGCCGTGCTAAATTGTCCCTTAATGCCCAGGGATGTGCGGGTTAGGGTGAATTGGCCATGCTAAATTGTCCCATAGTGTCCAGGGATGTGTAGGTTAGTGTGGATTGGCCGTGCTAAATTGTCCCATAGTGCCCAGGGATGTGCAGGTTAGGGTGGATTGGCCATGCTAAATTGTCCCATAGTGCCCAGGGATGTGCAGGTTAGGGTGGATTGGCCATGCTAAATTGTCCCATAGTGCCCAGGGATGTGCGGCTTAGGGTGGATTGGCCGTGCTAAATTGTCCCATAGTGCCCAGGGATGTGCGGGTTAGGGTGGATTGGCCATGCTAAATTGTCCCATAGTGCCCAGTGATGTGCAGGTTAGGGTGGATTGTCCGTGCTAAATTGTCCCATAGTGCCCAGGGATGTGCAGGTTAGGGTGGATTGGCCGTGCTAAATTGTCCCATAGTGCCCAGGGGTGTGCGGGTTAGGGTGGATTGGCCGTGCTAAATTGTCCCATAGTGCCCAGGGATGTGCGGCTTAGGGTGGATTGGCCGTGCTAAATTGTCCCATAGTGCCCAGGGATGTGCGGGTTAGGGTGGATTGGCCGTGCTAAATTGTCCCATAGTGTCCAGGGATGTGCGGGTTAGGGTGGATTGGCTGTGCTAAATTGTCCCATAGTGCCCAGGGAAGTGCGGGTCAGGGTGGAATGGCCGTGCTAAATTGTCCCATAGTGCCCAGGGATGTGCGGGTTAGGGTGGATTTGCTGTGCTGAATTGTCCCATAGTGCCCAGGGATGTACAGGTTAGGGTGGATTGGCCGTGCTGAATTGTCCCATAGTGCTCAGGGATGTACAGGTTAGGGTGGATTGACCGTGCTAAATTGTCCCATAGTGCCCAGGGATGTGCAGGTTAGGGTGGATAGGCCGTGCTAAATTGTCCACAGTGCCCAGGGATGTGCGGGTTCGGGTGGATTGGCCGTGCTAAATTGTCCCATAGTGCCCAGGGATGTGCGGGTTTGGGTGGATTGGCCGTGCTAAATTGTCCCATAGTGCCCAGGGATGTGCAGGTTAGGGTGGATTGGCCATGCTAAATTGTCCCATTGTGCCCAGGGATGTGCGGGTTACGGTGGATTGGCCGTGCTAAATTGAGCTCCACCATCACTTAACTATTCCACAGTCCAGTCTGCCCCTGATAACCTTCATCCTCTTTACTTATCAAGAATCTATTTACTTCGGTCATCCTATATGTGGCAAATACCATCATTGGTGTTTCCCATCAGTGGTAACTGTGGAGGAGGATTGGAAGCTGCAGAACTTGGGGAAATAAGTAGTAATGTCTTGCAAAGTGTCTGTATTACAGAGGAGGTGGTGCTGGATGTCTTCAAACACATAAAGGTGCATAAGTCCCCGAGAGCCGAGAACTCTGGAAAGCTACGGAAGTGATTTCTGGGGCCCCTGGCTGAGATACCTGCACCATCGTGTGCAGCTGGAAGTCAGGACGTTGGCTAATGTTGTGCAATTAGTTAAGAAAGGTGGTAAGGAAAAGCCAGGGAACCATTGACCAGTGAGCCCAATGTCAGTCAGAGGAGCAGGATTTACACGTACTTGGAAAGCCAAGGACTGATTAGTGATAGCCAACATGGCTTTGTGCTTGGGAAATCGTGTCTCACTGATGAGTTTTTTTGAAGAAGTAACAAAGAAGATTGATGAGGGCAGAGTGGTAGGCACAGCTTCAGTAAAGCGTTGGACATGGTTCACCATGGTGGACTGGTTAGCGAGGTTCGGTCACATGGAATACAGGGAGAGCTAGCACATCGGATACAGAACTGACAGAGGGTGGTAGGGGAGGCTGCTTTGCAGACTGGAGGCCTGTGACCAGCAGTGAGCCACAACGATTGGTGCTGGGTCCACTGCATTTTGTCATTTATATAAATGATTTGGATGTGAATGTAGGAGGTACGGTTAGTAAGTTTGTAGCATACACCAAAATTGGAGGTGTAATGGACAGCGAAGAAGGTTACCTCAGAGTTAAATGGGACCTTGGTCAGACGGGCCAATGGGCCAATGGCAGATGGAATTTAATTGAGATAAATGTGAGGTGCTGCATTTTGGAAAGGCAAACCAAGGCAGGACTTATACAGTTAATGGTAAGGTCCTGGGAAGAGTTGCTGAACAAAGAGACCGTGGACTGTTGGTTCATAGTTCCTTCAAAGTAGAGTTGCAGGTAGACAGGGCGGTCAGGAAAGTCTTTGGGACGCTGGCCTTTATTGGTCAGTGTGTTGAGTGTAGGAGTTGGGAGGGTCTTGTTGTGGCTGTACAAGATATTGGTGAGGCCACTTTTGGAATACTTTGGAATTCTGGTCTCCCTGCTATTGAAAAGATGTTGTTAAACTTGAAAAGATTCAGAAAAGATTTACAAGGATGTTGCCAGGGTTGGAGGGTTTGAGCTACAGGGAGAAGCTGGGACTATTTTCCCCGGAGCGTCGGAGGCTGAGGCGGGGACCTTATAGAGGTTAATAAAATCATGAGGGGCATGGATAGGGTGAATAGCCAAGTTCTTTTTCCCCAGGGTAGATATGTCCAAAACTAGAGAGGCACAGGTTTAAGGTGAGAGGGGCAAGATTTAACAGGGACCCAAGGGGCAACTTTTTCACACAGAGGATGGTGCGTGTGTGGAAGGAGCTGCCAGAGGAAGGGCTGGAGGCTGGTATAGTTACAACATTTAAAAGGCAACTGGATGGGTACATGGATAGGCAGGGTTTAGAGGGATATGGGCCAAATGCGAGCGAATGGGACTGGATTAATTTAGGGTAACAGGTCGGCATGGATAGGTTGGACCGAAGGGTCTGTTCCCGTGCTGTATGACTATATGACTTTGTTAATTAATAAAGCCACCCCACCACATTTTCCTGACTTGCTGTCCCTACTTAATGTCATGCGCCCTTGCAAATTGAAGTCCCAGTCTAAGTCAGCCTACTGCCAGTTCTCTGTAAGTCAGATCATATTCATTGCTGTTTGTCCTCTCGGCTGATCAGTTTTGTTTTGAAGCTATGCGCATTCAGATACAGAGCCTACATTTTGTCCTTTCGATACTTTTGTAAATTCTGGACTATCTGTTGATTCACTCATTAACTTGAACACTCTATCCTTTTCTATTACGGTCTGTTTATTATTCCCTGTAACACCTTTGTTTTGCCTCTTTGATTAACCACATCTTCCCAGACTGGAGCCCTTTTCCTGCTGGAACAGGCTCCACTTTCTCCAGCACTCATCCTGGAGAATCCACTTCTCCCGCATTGGTCTTTGAGCCGCGAATTCATTTCTTTCTTGATGTTTGCCGAATGGCAATTTGTACGAATACAGAGATCAGTTCCTTTTGTGGTTCTGCTTCTTGATTTGATGCCTGGCTCTTCACATGATTGAGCAGAACCTTTCTTTCTAGCTCTGTCTATGTCATTGTTTTATGTATTTACCACCAATGAGCAGACCCTCGCACTGCAAATTCTTTTCTAGCCCTGAGGAAACATCTCAAACATCCCAGCCTATCCATAACTCAAACCTTGGGTAAACCTCTCCTGAACTCTCCCCAGTTTAATAATATTCAGTGGAGCGACACTGTTCAGTGGAGAGGACAATGCCAATCCCCCTCAGGAATGTGTCCCTTGCCTCCACTAACTGTCCTAGAAATGGTTGTCTGAGATGGTGTAGAGGGAGTTTTGCAGTGCGTCAAACTCTGTGCTGGGCAGTTGAAATTAAAATTAAACCCCGTCACCACTTCAAAAGAATACAATTAAAACTGGACACGGTTTGTTACTGGGTTCCCTTTTCTGTCTGCAGGTAACCTCTGAGAGCTTCATTCTGGGACCTAACAGATTGATCGGAGATTCAGAGCCAAGCTGAAGGATGAGTACACTGATGGGAGACACTGTCATTCTGTTCACATCCCCCGCCCACCCTGACATCTGGACATTTGGTTTTATTCACTTGTGGGATATTGCTGGCCGGTCAGCATTAACTATCCGCTCCTAGTTGTCCTGGGGAAGGTGGTGGTGAGCTGCCTTCTTGGACTGGTGCGGAGAGATCCACAGTGACGTGACACCTAAAACAGCCCAATATGAATCATCATGATATTCAGTCCAAAAGCGTTGCGCCAAACTGTGGAACTGTGCAAGTTAATGTTCCCCAGGACAGTCTGGGCAAGAGCACCAGGAGCTATCCTTGCTTTAGTGACCATGTTGCAACAACACAATGAGCTGCTAACAACTGATGATTGGGACCAGCTAAGAGTCTGGAAAGATGCAGATGTATTCCTCCTCCTCCACCCCTCCTTACCCCATCCCACGCTTGCACAGACACATTCTGTTACACACACACACACACACACACACACACACACACACACACACACACACTTCAGTCCAACGTGTCCGTGCTGACCGAGGTTCCGAAACTAAACCAGTCCCACCTGCCTGCATTTGGCCCGTACCCCTGTCATGTACCACGCTCTGTGTAAAATAGTTGCCCCTCCAGTTCCTTTTAAATCTTACCCCCTCTCACCTTAAACCTTCGCCCCTCAAATTTTGAATTCCCCTTATCCCTGGGGAAAAGACTTTTTTTATTCATCTTATCTCTACAAGGTCACCCCTCTATCTCTGATGGTTTGGGGAAAAGAGTCCCCGGCAATCCAGCCGCTCCTTATAACTCAAACCTTCCGTTCTCAGTAGCATCCTGGTAAATCATCGTACCAAACCTGGGTCCCTGCCCAAAAAGTATCTCTGTGCCTTCCCAGCTGCCACTCGCCAGCCCAGTGCACAGCCTGGTTCAGTGCATTGCCTTGCTCCATCGGGAGTGTTACAGGACTCAGTCCAACGGGGTCAGATAGTGTTGCGAGATGCTGCTGAGCCACTGCCGGTCCAGGTCATCAGTGATTTGGGAGCCTGTTTGCTGCTTGTCAGAGCCGTAATAAAAAGACTGTCTGCCCCACCATAAGAGTGATCTCTCGTACCGTGCTTGCGAGTTGGATTGTTCGCACAGAGGCTCAATCATGACCTGAACTTCCCATCCCGTTCAGAAACGAGCGCTTGCGTTTCCCTCTGCGTCTTTCGTGACCTCAGGACGTACAGAAACTCTTTCACCTCCCAGCAAGATACTCCATGCCAACCATGATCCCAAACTGATCTAGTTCCACCTGCCATAACCCTTCAAATATTTCCTATTCATGTCTTTTAAGTGTTGTAACTGTACCCTCATCCACCTCTGGAAGTTTATTCCACACTCAAACCACTCTCTGTGCAAAAAAAAATTGTCCCCCATGTCTCTTTTTAAAAATCTTTCCCTTCACACCTTAAAAATGTGCTCCCTAGTCTTGAAATTCCCCCACCCTAGGGAAAAGACATCTGCTGTTCAGCTTATCTGTGTCCCTAATGATGTTATAAACCTCTATAATGTCACCTCTCAACCTCCTACACTCCAGTGAAAAAAGTCCCAGCCTCTCCGTATCTCTCCCCGTAACTCAAACCCTGGTAGATCTCTTCCAAACCCTCTACAGCTTAATAATATCCTTCCTATAATAGGACGACCAGAACTGGGCACAGTGCTCCAGAAGAGGCCTCACCCACGTCCTGTACAACCTCAACATGACGTCCCAGCTCCTGTACTCCAAGGTCTGAGCAATGAAGGCAAGCGTGCTAAACGCCTTCTTAAGCAACCCCCCCCCCACCGTTTACCTGACCAAACTTCACAGAATTATGTACCTGAACCCTTAGGACTCTCTGTTCTACGTGCTGCCCACCACTGAACAGGGTCGATAGATAACATCTGTAATCTGAGAAGCAAAAGAGCAGGAGTTGGCCATGCGTCTGCTCTGCCATTCAATGAGATCATCTGACTCAGCCCCCTATTCCTGTTTTCCCCCCACTTCCCAAAACCCTGTGATCTCTTTAGCTCTAAGAACTATGTTGTAGCTCTTCCTGAAAACATTCAATGTTTTCATCTCAACTTCTTTCTGTGGCAGAGAATCGCACAGGCTCCCCGCTCTGGGTGAAGACAGTTCTCAGTCCTAAATGGCCCAGCTTGTAACCCTTAGGCTGTGACCCCCTGGTTCTGACTCCCCAGGTCATCGGGAACATCCTTCCTGTGTTGATCATGTCTGGTCCTGTTAGAGTTTTGTAGGTTTCTCTGAGATCCCCCTCATTCTTCTAAAAATCCCAGTGAATACAGTCCTAACCGATCCAAGTCTGGCCCTTGATCACCTTATACCCCTCGACTAGGTCACCTGTTAAATCTTTGCAACCAAGGGGAATATGAGCCTGGGTCCCGACCCGAAACATCAGCTTCCCTGCTCGTCTGATGCTGCTTGGCCTACTGTGTACCTCCAGCTCCACACTGTGCTATCCCAGATTCTCTGGCATGGGCAGCGCTTACTGTCTGTGAGCCTGGCCTGTGCTCCCTCTCGGCCAGAATCGTTGAGGGTTGAATGCTGGCAGTTTTCTGTCTCACTCCTGCCACAGCATCTTGCAGTTGAACAAAAGATTTGGAGATGTGGGAGGTTACACTGAATGGCGTGGATCAGGCACAAGGTGTGCTGAATCTGGTGCCATGCGCCCCCTGTAGGTCATCCCACAGCCCATTCAGTCGCAGGCAGCATCGCAGACAAACTGAATCAGGTTGGCAATCCCAAAAACAGCCCAGATTATCTCCACCTCCCTAACCTGTCCTTCCTCTCATCTATCCGCTCCTCCCACCTCAAGCTGCACTCCCGTTTCCTACCTACTAACCTCATCCCGCCTCCTTGACCTGTCCGTCCTCCTGGACTGACCTATCTCCTCCCTCTATCACTCACCTCTACAGGCTCCATCCGCGCCTCTTTGATCTGTCTGTCTCCGCTCCACCTATCTTCTCCTCTAACCATCTTCTATCCACCTCCCCCTCTATCCCTATTTATTTCAGAACCCATTCCCCCTCCCCCTTTTCTGATGAAGGGTCTAGGCCCGAAACGCCAGCTTTTGTGCTCCTAAGACGCTGCTTGGCCTGCTGCGTTCATCCAGCTCCACACTTTGTTATCTTGAACCAGGTTGGCTGCTACTGTCTCGTGAGATGGGACCTCTGCTGTTGGGCGCTGATGTCCCTAACCCCTTGCCCTCCCAGGAGTTAGGCGTAGAGGTCCTGGGAACAAGAGTCAGTGAGCAGCTGTGACCACATCCTGTCAAGGAAGGGTCAGGGAGAGGGATATGGGAGGGTGGGAGAATGTCCTCACTGCCTTCTGCAGGAAAATAATGCAGATTAGTCTGCCCCAGGATGTAGACTTGGGTTGGGGCTGGGGGGCGCACAACGAAGAGATTATGTTTCACTTCCGAACTCCTGGAGGATTCGACTGGTTTCACAACGGACGGAGCAGTTTTACTGGTTGGGAAATACGGCAGCTACTTCTGTGCAGAGCATGATCTCACTCGATAATGTCCCAGATACTTGGCGTCTAATCATAATTTAGGGCTGAACTCCATCAAACACTCCCAGGGACAGGGACAGCACAGGGTTAGATACAGAGTAAAGCTGCCTCTACACTGTTCCCCCCCATCAAACACTCCCAGGGACAGGGACAGCATGGGGTTAGATACAGAGTAAAGCTCCCTCTACACTGTTTTCTCCCCCCCCCCCCACAATCAAACACTCCCAGGACAGGGATAGCATGGGGTTAGATACAGAGTAAAGCTCTCTCTACACAGTCCCTGATCAAACACTGCTATAACAGGGTCAGCACGGGGTTAGATACAGAGTAAAGCTTTCTCTACACTGTCCCCCATCAAACACTCCCCAGACAGGGATAGCACAGGGTTAGGTGCAGAGTAAAAGCTCCCTCTATGCTGTCCCTCATCAAATACTTCCAGGACAGGGACAGCACGGGGTTAGATTCAGAATAAAGCCCCCTCGACACTGTCCCCCGTCAAATACTTCCAGGACAGGGACAGCACGGGGTTAGATTCAGAATAAAGCCCCCTCGACACTGTCCCCCGTCAAATACTTCCAGGACAGGGACAGCACAGAGGATGTGATACTGAGGCAGGATTCCTGTGCTGTCTGTGTTTAGCCAAAATACAGACTTTGTTGAGCTGTGTCTGTTATCACACAACCGCCTTCATTTCCAAATGTTTGCTTTCATGTCATTTTGGACGGATGTGGGGAATGTAACCTGCTGACAGCAGGTGGTGCTGTGAGACTGCTGTGGCTCTTCACGGACTGACACACTCACTTGGTCACAGAGCCGTCGAATGGCTGCGACTCTGCTTCTCACAGTGCTGCTCGGGGAAGGTACTTAACTTGAGGTTGTGTCACTGTACAAGCGGCGCAGAAGCCCACAGGATTTGAGTTTGAACCACAGCAGGGCAGCTGGGAATTAAAACAAAGAACTGGCCCACACTGCAAATCCGGAACGAAGGCAGACATTACTGGAGAAACTCAGCAGGTTCAGCAGCATCTGGAGAGGGTAGCAGCGTTAATGTTTGAGTCATACAACTTGGAAACAGACCCTCCATTCCAACTCATCATGCATCGACCAGATGTCCCAATCTGAGCTAGTCCCATCTGCCAGCATTTGTCCCCTATCCCTCTAACCCCTTCCTATCCATGTCCCCATCCAGATGCTGTTTAAATGCTGTAACTGTACCAGCCCCCACCACTTCCTCTGGCAGCTCATTCCATACACACACCACCCTCTGTGTGAAAATGTTGCCCCTCAGGTCCCTTTTAAATCTTTCCCCTCTCACCTTAAACCTATGTCCCTCTGGTTTTGGACTCCCCTACCCTGGGGAAAAGACCTTGTCTATTCACCCTATCCATGCCCCTCATGATTTTATAAACCCCTATAAGGTCACCCCCTCAGACTCTGATGCTCCGGGGAAAATAGCCCCAGCCTATTCAGCCTCTCCCTGTAGCTCAAACCCTCCGACCCCGGCAACATCCTTGAGTCTTTTCTGCACCCTCTCAAGTTTGTAGGCAGAATTGCAAAAGTGGCCTCACGAATGTCCCATTATGTGACGTCCCAACTCCTTCACTCAACGCACTGCCCGATGAAGGCAAGCATGCTAAAAGCATTTTTTGTCTTCCTTCCAAGGAACTATGCACTTGCACCCCGAGGCCTCTTTGTCCAGCAACACTCCCCATTAAGTGTATGAGCCCTGCCCTGATCTGCCTTTCCAAAATGCAGCACCTCACAGTAATTGAAATTCAACCCCACTTGCCACTCCAGTGACCCTTCATCAAAACTAATAGGTGCTACTCCACCTGCTGAGTTCCTCCAGCACTTTCTGGGGTTGTTATAGCTGGGGATTAAATTGAGTTCGTATACTTTTAACAAAGACCTGAAAGTCACGGACAGTTCTCATAAGACCTCATCTGGCTCACCAGATCCCTTTTGGGGAGGAGAATTCTGTCACCCTAACCCAGTCTGGGCCTACACGTAACGCCAGACCCTACAGTGATTGGGGGTGTCGGTGACCTGCTGTCGAAACAACAGGAAACCACTTGTTCAGAGGGCAATGAGGGACTGCACCAAATGCTGCGTGTTGCAATCAATGCACCTCCCAGTCTGATCCCAGGCCTAAATCCCTCCATCTCACTATTCTTCCCCTTCTGTGCTGAGTTCAGGAACGGCAAAGTTCAAGCTTTTAACGAGGCAGTGCACCTGAGACAATGAGACAGTGCGGCGCTCCCTCAGCACTGACCCTCCGACAGTGCCCGCTCCCTCAGCACTGACCCTCCGACAGTGCCCACTCCCTCAGCACTGACCCTCCGACAGTGCCCACTCCCACAGCACTGACCCTCCGACAGTGTGGCGCTCCCTCAGCACTGACCCTCCGACAGTGCGGCGCTCCCTCAGCACTGACCCTCCGACAGTGCGGCGCTCCCTCAGCACTGACCCTCCGACAGTGCCCGCTCCCTCAGCACTGACCCTCCGACAGTGCAGCGCTCCCTCAGCACTGACCCTCCGACAGTGCCCACTCCCACAGCACTGACCCTCCGACAGTGCGGCGCTCCCTCAGCACTGACCCTCCGACAGTGCGGCGCTCCCTCAGCACTGACCCTCCGACAGTGCGGCGCTCCCTCAGCACTGACCCTCCGACAGTGCGGCACTCCCACAGCACTGACCCTCCGACAGTGCCCACTCCCACAGCACTGACCCTCCGACAGTGCGGCGCTCCCTCAGCACTGACCCTCCGACAGAGCGGCGCTCCCTCAGCACTGACCCTCCGACAGTGCGGCGCTCCCTCAGCACTGACCCTCCGACAGCGCGGCGCTCCCTCAGCACTGACCCTCCGACAGTGCGGCGCTCCCTCAGCACTGACCCTCCGACAGCGCGGCGCTCCCTCAGCACTGACCCTCCGACAGTGCGGCGCTCCCTCAGCACTGACCCTCCGACAGTGCGGCGCTCCCTCAGCACTGACCCTCCGACAGTGCCCACTCCCTCAGCACTGACCCTCCGACAGTGCCCACTCCCTCAGCACTGACCCTCCGACAGTGCCCACTCCCTCAGCACTGACCCTCCGACAGTGCGGCGCTCCCTCAGCACTGACCCTCCGACAGTGCCCACTCCCTCAGCACTGACCCTCCGACAGTGCCCGCTCCCTCAGCACTGACCCTCCGACAGTGCGGCGCTCCCTCAGCACTGACCCTCCGACAGTGCCCACTCCCTCAGCACTGACCCTCCGACAGTGCCCACTCCCTCAGCACTGACCCTCCGACAGTGCCCACTCCCACAGCACTGACCCTCCGACAGTGCGGCACTCCCTCAGCACTGACCCTCCGACAGTGCCCACTCCCTCAGCACTCACCCTCCGACAGTGCCCGCTCCCTCAGTACTGACCCTCCAACAGTGCCCACTCCCTCTGCACTGACCGTCTGACAGCGCGGTGTTCCCTCTGCACTGACCCTCCGACAGTGCCCACTCCCTCTGCACTGACCCTCCGACAGTGCCCACTCCCTCAGCACTGACCCTCCGACAGTGCCCGCTCCCTCGGCACTGACCCTCCGACAGTGTCCACTCCCTCGGCACTGACCCTTCCAGAGTTTGGTTTCCAAACTCAATCCCGCCCCACCGTCTGAGTGAACCCTTTGTACATTCCGCTTAGCCCTTGAATGAACGCACTGAGGAAGATTCTGACCCCGCTGTGCAATCAGAATTCTTTTATTAATTTTGAGATGAGAGGACACTTCCAACTCCTCCTTCCCGCAACAGAGCACAGGCCCTCTGTGCGCTGGGCGCTGGGTATCGACTTGAAACAAATCTCTCTTCCCGCTCGGCCTTTCTCAGCCGCCCTGCATGTTTTCGCCCTCAGTCCCTTGCAAGAGCGTCGGTGTGGAATGTGCCCCCCTTTGTGCCACCATCAGTACTTGCGGCTTCCCTTAGCTCTCGTCACAACCCTCGGTCCTTTTCCCTTGGAAGCACCGCGTCGGATATCCAGCCCCGACCTCATGGCTCGTTTCTGGGTGGTCTGTCAGTGGAGGAGGCTGAGGGCTTTGGCCACCTTCGCCCGCACGCTGGGCACCGGGTCCTGCAGCATGGCCACCACGTCGGAGCAGATGTTGCTGTTGGCCGCGGCCTGGTGGTACTTCGCCGGTAGCTTCCGGAGCAGGCAGGCGGCGAAGATGACAGCGTTGCCGCGGATCTCGGGCAGCAGGCTCTTGAAGAAGGTGGCTGCCACCACGAGGTAGATGTTGACCTTGGCTGGGAAGTCCTCGGCCACCAGCTTGGCCAGGGACTTGAGGAAGGCCCAGTAGTCCAGCCTCCCGCCGTCGGTCAGCTCGCAGTGGAAGAGGGAGCACAGGCTGTCGGAGCCCACCAGAGGCCCAGCCGAGCGCAGCGCGGCCTTGCAGGCCCCGGCCACCTCCGCGCTGCCATCGTTCAGGTGCAGGATGAGACTGACCAAGCTGGCGTGGACCTGCTCCACATAGATCTGCCTCAGGTCCCCCGCGCCGAAGCGCGACAGGCTGCCGAAGAGCCGAAAGGCCCCGCAGCGCACGCGGTCGTCGGCGTGCTCGAAGAGAGGCTGGGCAGCCAGGATGACGTCGGCGAGAAGGCCGTGGACCTGCCCTTCGTCCAGCTGCGCCATCAGGCGGACCAGGCCGCCCATGGCCTCCAGCTTGATGAGGTCACGGGGGTCCTCGCTGCCGCTGATGCTGGCGACCATGGCGCCCACCAGCCTGGAGGCGTACAGGCCCACCTTGCCTGGGTCCCCGTCCGCCACATTGCCCAGGGCCCGGACACTGATGAGCCTGACTATCGGCACCACATCCTCGGCGCAGCTCAGCAGGCTGGCCAGTAGCACGTCGGTGAGCTGCAACTCGCAGGCCGCCGGCTCGCCCAGCAGCTCGCCCAGAAAGGCTGCCAGTGTCACCCTCTGTGACTTGGGAGTGCTGGGCAGGGCGGAGGCGAGCTGGTGAGCAATGGCAGCCAGCTGTGGCTTGACGTGGCGGGCCACGGCGCGGGCCAGCAGGGCCACGCCCTCGTGGTGCCTCTCCGAGCTCCGGAGCAGGGTCCAGCCCCCGGACTCCTCCATGGCGTCGACCACGCTCTCGGTGCGGGCCGCCGCCATCACCGCCTTCAGGGTCTCCATCGAGTAGCTGCAGACGTCCACGGTACTCTGCTTGGGGCGCGGCGAGAGCTTCCAGTCCCTGGGGTTGCCAGCATTGAAGAGCTCCTTGGGGAACTCCACCCCAACGCTGGAGCTGAGATGGAGTAGCAAGGTGCTGAAGAGCTGGGCGTAGAGCCCCCTGACGGGCCCAGCCGACTCCGGGTTCAGCAGCATCTCGCTGAGGGCGCAGATGATGGCCAGGGGCTCCAGGGCCGAACACATGGCCCCACTCTTGTGCACTGGGGAGCCAGCTGCCCGGCCGACGGGCACCAAGTGCTTGCCTAAGGCCTCCAGCAGCAGCTCCATGCAGCGCATGGACAGGGTGGCCTCACCAGCCAGCGCCCGCCAGATGTCGCAGGTGTACCTGTCGAAGGGCAGCGGGGTGCACAGCAGGCAGGAGATGACCTCGGCGGTGTTCTGCGATGCCAGGACGCAGATGAAGTGCACCATGGAGAGCTTGACCTGCTCCCCGGTGATCCACTGCAGCCGGATGTAGAGGGCCTTAAGGATTTCAGAGACGTGGCCCTCCAGCACAGAGCCACAGGATCGGATGACTGTGTTCATGACAATGGAGGCAGCGCTGGAGCAACTGACGTGGTGGTCGTCCAGGCCCTCGAACAGCACGAAGAGCAGCGTGCTGACCTGCTCCTGGGGGAGGCGCCGCGCAATGACTTTGGCCAGGTCTGAGCACACCCGCAGCAGCTGCTGGCTGTCCGACTGGTCCAGACGGGTGCCGATGGCCTTGAGGTGCTCCACCAGCTCGTCGGCGTCACCCTCCCGCAGCCCGGCGTAACGCAGGTGGATGTAAAACAGGGTGTAGATGCTGCCCATGGCCAGCTGCCGTACCCTCAGCACTGGGTCGGTGCACCTGGGCACCAGCCGCCCCACCATGGTGCCCAGGTGGCTGAACTCCACCTCCGAACGCAGCACCATCTTCTCCAGGTAGAGGGCGGTCAGCTTGGCAGTGATGTCCAGCGCCCGCTCCCGCTCCTGGTCCCGGGTGGAGATGACCCAGCCCTCCACGTGCTTGAAGACGGCCTGCAGCCCATCGGGGGACAGCACATGCATCAGGATCTCGTTCAGCAGGCCCTGGAGGGCTGCTATCGTCTCACGGTACAGGATCTCACGCTCCTTGTCCTCCTCGCCCTCTTCCCTGGCCTTCTCCAGGGGCTGTAGGCCCAGCACACTATCCAGGCAGGTCTTGATCAGCTCGGTCATGTAGGCCCGGTTGACCAAGGGCTCCAGTTTGATGAGGCACATGCAGGCGGTCATGGCCATGTGGCGGACTGGGGTCTTGAGCTGTGCCCTGGGCTCTGCCTTGATCAGACCCTGCATGGTGGCCAGGAGTTCGCCCCTTCGGGCGAAGGGGTAGGATTGGCGCCATCGGTTGGCATAGACAGCCTTGGCAATCAGGGTCACGGCCTTGATCAGGCTCAGCTTGATCATCGGGTCTTTGGTCTCCACCCTGATGCCCAGCACCTTAGTGTTGGAGAGGCTGACGACATGTTGCAGGATGCCAGTCTCCAGCCGGGGCATCAGGAGGTCCTCGGGCGCGTAGAGCGCCACGTAGCCATAGCACAGGATCAGCGTGCTCTTCATCTTCTCGATGTCGCCGTCCACCTTCTCCATTAGGCTGTTGAGGAAGCTGATTGTCTTCTTCAGGGCATCCAGCCGAACAAACTCCTCCAGTCTCGCCAGGGTCTTGTCGAAGTGGGTCATGGCGCAGAAGCCAATGCCAATGGCCACCCCCTCGCGCTCCAAGGCCTCGCTGTGTTGGACGCTCAGCAGCATCTCCTGGAGCTGCTGGTGGATGGTCTCGATGCTCTGGGTGTGCTGCAGCACGATACCGAGGCACTTGTAGAGGAACTGCTTCTCCTGCGAGACCCGGGCGTATGCCACAGGGGCGCTCTGCCAGGCGTTGATCTGATTGGTCATCTCCTCACCCAGGTGGCAGGTCCAGCGGGTATCTCCGACCGCCTCCACCGTCCGGAAGAGGAGGAGCAGCAGATTCTTCTCCCACTGCTGCTGGGCCACCGACTTCTCGCTGTGTTCAGCCACATACCTCAGCAAAGTGGGCATCTCAGCTGCCCAGAGGCTCTCCAGCGCCGGGTGGATGGTGGGGCCCAGGGCCAGGAGGAGCTGGAGAGCGGCTGCCCCCCGTTGCTGCCCCTCGTAGGGCAGGGAGGTGGCCACCAGGAGGCGGGCCACCAAGGCCTGAGGGGATGGCAGGCTCGGCCGCTTGTCGTAGTTGAGTTCAAAGACCTCGAGGCCCGAGCGCCGCTTCCCAGACACCAGGAGCCCTAGGGCGCGGCAGACAGCCGCCAAGGCATGGGTATAGTGCACTGGCGTCACATACTCCAGCAGCGAAGGCCACAGCACGGGAATCAGCCTGTTGGACCCAGCCATCCGGCTCAGCAGATCCTCCGCCATCTCCTTCAGCTCGCTGTCAGTCACCTCTCCGGCCTTGGCCGGGAGCCGTGGCTCGGCCAAGCCACACTGGCACACCACAAACTCCACCACGGCGCCCCCTCCCTCCAGCTCCAGGTATCCCTGGTCAGCCAGGGCCTCGATGAGCTCCAGCAGCGCCCTCTTGACGCGGTTGGTGGGGTCCTGAAGGGGACCCTTCATGCCGGCCAATATGGCAGCCCTCCTGCCCTCCAGGGACTGGTGCTCCGTGACCACAAGGTGCCTGAGGATGGCAAGGGTGCCCAGGCGGTTCCGCTCGCTGTTGGCCAGCTTGTGGACCAGGAACTTGAGCACCGAGTCTGGGGAGGCCCGAGTCGCCAGGGAGAAGCAGGCAAGCAGCTCCTCTTGGTTGCCGGGCGCTAGCTTGCTGTCCGGGTCAGCCGGCTGGCAGACCTGGTGGTGGAGTGGGTTCAGCAGGCCGTCCACCTGGGGCTCCAGGCCCCGCGGGTCAGCCTGGCGCGCCACCTCCAGGACCCGGCGCAGGAAGTGGCTGACGTGAAAGGGCTCCTGCTGTTTCTTGTAGAGCGAGAGGACAGCAGGCAGCAGCTTGGGCAACTCCTCCTGCAGCTTCTGGCTGCCCATGACCTGCGCCATGTCGCCCAGCGTGGACAGAACCTCCAGTCGTAGCCTGGGGTCCTTGAGCGGTAGCCAGACATTGAACAGCGTGTCATAGGCCGCGTCGATCTCGCGCTGGAAGGAGGCTTTCTTGATCGCCGGCTCTGTCGGCGTCTCCTGGTGCTGGAGGACGCTGCGGCTGAGCAGGCCCAAGGCCGAAGCCAGGGTGAGCCTCATCTTGTCCGTCTTAGCGTGGTTCAGCATGGGAATGAGGGCCTCAAACGTGGCGGCCAGGTATGGTGCCATGCCGCTCCCGTTGGCCAAGGCCAGGCGCGCCACCGTCCGTATGACGGAAGCATCCGGCAGCTTGTCGGCCCTGAAGCTCCTCAGCGTCTCGTCCAGGACCTCCTCGGGGTAGCTGCCCCCCAGGGCCACCAGCAGGTCGCTGTAGGCCAACTTCGAGGCCTCGCTCAGGACCTCGTCTGGCCGCACCAGCTCCTGAGCCGCTGCCGCCACCAGCTTCTTGGCCATCAACTCGCTGACCCGGTCGCCGGCGTCTTCCGCCACCAGCCTCATGGCCTGCAGGATGACGGCCCGGTGCTCCTCCTCCAGTTGGCTGTGCTTGCTTAGGTAGTGGAGGCAGGAGGTGAGCAGCAGCTCTGTGTGACGGGCCCCCAGCTCCCGGAGCGACTGCACTATCTGCTGACGCACCCCCTCGTCCCTGTCGAAGGCCGCGTCCCGCAGTGCCTTGAGCGAATTCTCCACGTTGCAACCGGCCATCGCTCCGTCTGCCGTTCCTTTCTGGCTATTGTAGTCTTCACCCCCTCCTCCTACTCCAACCCCCTCTTCGCCGCCGACTTCCACCTTCAGCCCCCTCCCCTCCCCTTTCGCCTCTGCCTCAGAATTCACCGTCTGATCTACAGCTCCACCGCATCGATAGGCCGACAGCGTAGGCCTCAGGCTTCGGCCCTGCTGCGCAGTTGTGTGAAGGGGAGCTCCTCCTTCAGAATCCTCTCGCGCAGAGCTCTCTCGGGCTTTGGAATCGGCCTGGCTTTGTTCTTATTTGGCTTTCAGCTAGCTCCGCTAGCCTCATCGAAATTTGCATGCCCACTCCTCAGCGTCTGGCCCCTGCTCTCGACCTTGCAGCCCTGTTTTGCTGCTTTGCTGTAGCTCCTTCCCCCCTCCCCCCGCCCCCGCCCCACCGTATTCTCTTTCTCTCTCTCTCGGTGCCCCAAACGCCCTCCTTTCTCCCACCCACTGACCACCCACCACCCCAAAACTAACCCCTCATCCTCCTGCCCTCAGATCGATTGGAATTATCAAGCACTAGGTCAGGACTCCCTTCCACCACACCCCCAACCCTCCCCTCCCCAAATTGTCCTCCTGGCAGGGGGTTGCTCTTGAGATCTCTTGCTTTGCCCCCACCCAATGCCTCTTTTAGGCGACCTATTCGCTTGTAGGCCTCAGCCTTGGAAGGGGACCCCTACTTCAGAAATCTCTCCTGAATTTCTGGGCGGGGAGTTTGTCGGTGCCTGCTTCCTGAACAACACCTCCCCCCCCCCGCATGGTTGCCCCTCTGAGATGGCTACACCGCGAGAGGGGGGCCCTGACGGATTTCACCCGCCCCCCACTTTTTCTATCTCGGCCCCCCTCCACCCTCCACCCCCAACCTCTGGTCACTTGTTGACCATCACTATGTACTAGCCCATACCCCGATGGCTAATATTTCTTGGCCAAAGTTGTCTTGCCCATCCCCCGCTGCTCCATTTCCCGCCTCAAACCCTCATCCCTCACCAAAACCTACGCCCACCTCACATCCTCCTGTGTGACCATGTACCTCAGTGTGAGGTCATGGCTGCACTTGTGAGGTTGAAGGGATTTTAAATGGCTGCCCATGGACCTCTCCAGGCAGCTGGCCCAAAGGAGAGACAACACCCTTCTGCTGAAGCTTAACACACTCTCTCACGCTCACACACACACACAGATACTCACACACTCTCACATACACAGATACTCTCACACTCTCATTCACACACACTCTCACACTCATATTCTCACTCACACACATATGCTCTCACACTCATTCACCACGCTCTCACACTCATTCATACACACTCACTCACTCTCACACTCACATTCACTGAGATACTCACGCACTCACACACATATCCTCTCACACTCATTCACATACTCACACTCTTTCACTCACACTCACTCACACACACATTCATATACATACATATTCTTTTTCTCCCTCTCACATACACGGACGCACACACACTCATGCACACATTCACGCTCATACACTCACACACACTCGCACTCTCTCTCTCATACACACACACGCTCAGACACACTCTCTCTCTCACACACAGGCTCATATACGTCTCTGTCTCACACACATACATACCATCTCTCACGCGCACACACACACTCATTCACACAGACACGCTCACTCACTCTTCCCTGCATACTCACACACACACAGCAAACTCACACTCTCTCCCACACGCAGAGAAACGCACGCTCGCCCTCTCACACCTTACACATGATCACACTCACTTTAACTCACACACACTCTCATACATATGGTCAGCGTCAAAACCCTCGGCTGTCCCCCACCTCACTTCTGAAGGGCATGGAGGAGAATTTTCCAGGAAGGTTCCAGGGATTTAAAGCGATGTAAAAAATCATGGCATTTCAACATGGTGTTTCAGTTGACACATTCCAGAAGGTATTGGTCAGCAACTTAAACCGAGTCGAAGGAGCAGGAATATGAGGAAAAGGCAGGAGTCGTAGATTCATACAGCATGGAAACAGGTCCTTCTACCTAATAGGTCCATGCTGACCAGGTTTCTAATCTGTATTAGTCCCTTTTACCTGTGTTTGGCCCGTATCCCTCTAATCCCTTCCTATTCTGGTACAATGACAGCATTTCATGGGCATCTGGATGGGGACATGAACAGAAAGGGTTCAGAGGGATATGGGCCAAATGCTGACAAATGTGCCTGGATTTATTTAGGGTCTTTTTCTGCACTCTGTATCTCTATGACGCTATATGAGAGGGGCAGTGAGAGAGGCAATTACAGAGAGTGAAGCGGAGAGAGAGTGAAAACGAGACAGCACGATAGAAATAGAGGGATTTAGATAGAGACAGAGAGTCAGAAATTCAATAAGGAGAACAAACAATAGAGAGATAGAGTGAGAACACAGAGACAGTGAAAGAGAGAGTTAGGCAGATAGTGAGGAAGCGGGAGAAGCAGAGAGACAAATGGAGACAGATATAAACTGAAAGTAGATTTAGTTGTAAGTTTCATTGTTATGTGTACTCGAGTACGAGGATCAAGTGTCCAGTGAAAAGTCTACAATATCACCACATATATCTCAGGTACAAAATCTTAGTCACAGAAGTAGAAAAATAAAGAAATAAGTTATGAAGTACAGCACTATTGTCGTTTTAGTATAAAAATGGTAAAAGAAAGTTAAGAAGTCAAACATTACAAAGAGAAGGAAAGAGAGAGTGAGAATGAATGTGTGGAATGCATTCCCGGAGAGGGTAGTGGAGTCGGCCTCATTAGGGGCATTTAAGTGGCTATTAGATAGGCATATGGATGGTAGTATAAGGTAGGGGTGGAGGTTACATAGACTTTAGGATTAGGGTAAAAGTTCAGCACATCGTGGGTCAAAGGGCCCGCACTGTGCTGTGCTGTTCTATGATAGAGTGAGAGGCAGAACATGAAAGGGAGAAACAGAGACACTTGATGGATGGGGAAATTTGAATTCAATAAAAAAGATCTGGATTAAAAAGCTGGTCTAATGGCAACCGGGTTGATTATTGGAGACACTCAACTGCTGTGTTTGAGGGAAGGGTCCGGCCTGAGCCCACATGTGACTCCAGACCCGCAGTGTGGCCTTGACTCTTAATTGCCCTTGGAGCAAGCCACTCAGTTCAAGGTGTTACTAGGAATTTATGGTAAATGCTGGGCTCAGTCAGTGATGCCAATATCCCAGGAAGAATGATAAATAATACAGAATCCTGGGAAAAAGAGACTCATGGAATCTCCACAGGGAGGAAGCAGGCCATTCCGGCCCATCGAGTCTACACTGACTGTCCAAAGACCATCCCACCTCTTGCCTTACCTGTAATCCTGCAATTCCCACGGCCAATCCACCCTAACCTGCACATCCCTGGGCACTACGGGACATTTAGCACGGCCAATCCACCCTAACCTGCACATCCCTGTGCACTGTGGGACAATTTAGCACAGCCAATCCACCCTAACCCGCACATCCCTGGGCACTATGGGGCAAGTTAGCACGGCCAATCCACCCAAACCCGCACATCCCTGGGCACTATGGGACAATTTAGCACGGCCAATCCACCCTAACCCGCACATCCCTGGGCACTATGGGACAATTTAGCACGGCCAATCCACCCTAACCTGCACATCCCTGGACACTATGGGACAATTTAGCACGGCCAATCCACCCTAACCTACACATCCCTGGACACTATGGGACAATTTAGCACGGCCAATCCACCCTAACCTGCACATCCCTGGGCACTATGGGACAATTTAGCACGGCCAATCCACCCTAACCTACACATCCCTAGGCACTATGGGACAATTTAGCACGGCCAATCCACCCTAACCTGCACATCCCTGGGCACTATGGAACAATTTAGCACGGCCAATCCACCCTAACCTGCACATCCCTGGGCACTATGGGACAATTTAGCACGGCCAATCCGCCCTAACCTGCACATCCCTGGGCACTATAGAACAATTTAGCACGGCCAATCCACACTAACCTGCACATCCCTGGGCACTATGGAACAATTTAGCACGGCCAATCCACCCTAACCTGTACATCCCTGTGCACTATGGGACAATTTAGCACGGCCAACCCACCCTAACCTGCTCATCCCTGGGCACGATTGGACAGTTTAGCACGGCCAATCCACCCTAACCCGCACATCCCTGGACACTATGGGACAATTTAGCACGGCCAATCCACCCTAACCTGTACATCCCTGTGCACTATGGGACAATTTAGCACGGCCAACCCACCCTAACCTGCTCATCCCTGGGCACTATGGGACAATTTAGCACGGCCAATCCACCCTAACCCGCACATCCCTGGGCACTACGGGACAATTTAGCACGGCCAATCCACCCTAACCCGCACATCCCTGGGCACTATGGGACAATTTAGCACGGCCAATCCCTCCCTAACCTGCACATCCCTGGGCACTATGGGACAATTTAGCACGGCCAATCCACCCTAACCCGCACATCCCCGGGCACTATGGGACAATTTAGCACGGCCAATCCACCCTAACCCGCACATCCCTGGGCACTATGGGACAATTTAGCACGGCCAATCCACCCTAACCCGCACATCCCTGGGACACTATGGGACAATTTAGCACGGCCAATCCACCCTAACCCGCACATCCCTGGGCACTGTGGGACAATTTAACACGGCTAATCCACCCTAACCTGCACATCCGTGGGCACTATGGGACAATTTAGCACGGCCAATCCACCCTAACCCGCACATCCCTGGGACACTATGGGACAATTTAGCACGGCCAATCCACCCTAACCCGCACATCCCTGGGCACTATGGGACAATTTAACACGGCCAATCCACCCTAACCTGCACATCCGTGGGCACTATGGGACAATTTAGCATGGCCAATCCACCCTAACCTGCACATCTTTGGACTGTGGGAGGAAACCGGAGCACCCGGAGGAAACCCACACAGACACGGGGAGAATGTGCAAACTCCACACAGACAGTCACCCAAGGGTGGGATCGAACCCGGGTCCCTGGCGCCGTGAGGCAGCAGAGAGCCTGTCCAGCATTGACCCTCAGAAGTCTGTGCCCACTGGAAAGGGATTCAAGGGAATCTAGTTTAGGTGAGGACCAGGAACCCAGACGTAGGGTGGTGTGAAAGGGTAGGGGAGGTTATTGACAGCAGTTGGCACTAAGAACTTAATAATATCAGTCCAAGCTAGGCAGCAGGAGGTGACGTGGGACCGTTAGTATTTGAGGGCAATTAAGCTGATGGGGCTGGCGGTGGAGCTCATGAGTGAAAAATCCCAAGCAAATTCTTTCAGAACAGCACCAAGGCAGTGCCCTCCCGCCCACAATGCTGCTCTGAATATCAGGTTCAATTTCTTGCTGAGTGTTTTGAGTCATTTCCTCTCACCTCCTCCACCCCACACTGACACTTCCCTCCAATTCAGGAGCAGTTAAATTTTGGCACCGCAAAGCAGGGCAGGACTTATACACTTAATGGTGAGGTCCTGGGGAGTGTCGCCAAACACCGAGACCTTGGAGTGCAGGTTCCTAGCTC
Source organism: Stegostoma tigrinum (assembly GCF_030684315.1). NCBI lineage: Eukaryota > Metazoa > Chordata > Chondrichthyes > Orectolobiformes > Stegostomatidae > Stegostoma > Stegostoma tigrinum. The sequence goes on along the minus strand of NC_081395.1, from coordinate 11,089,511 downwards.
CTTGAAAGTGGAGTTGCAGGTAGACAGGGCGGTGAAGAAGAAGGTGTTTGGGACGCTGGCCTTTATTGGTCAGTGCATTGAGTGTAGGAGCTGGGAGGGTCATGTTGCGGCTGTACAGGACATTGGTTAGGGCCACTTTTGGAATACTGTGTTCAATTCTGGTCTCCCTGCTACAGGAAGGATGTTGTGAAACTTGAAAAGGTTCAGAAAAGCATGAGGGGCATGGATAGGGTGAATAGCCAAGGTCTTTTTCCCCAGGGTAGGGGAGTCCACAACTAGAGGGGCATAGGTTTGAGGTGAGAGGGGGACAGGTTTAAAAGGGACCTAAAGGGCAACTTTTTCACACTGAGGGTGGTGCGTGTATGGAATGAGCTGCCAGAGGAAGTGGTGGGGGCTGGTACAATTACAACATTTAAAAGGCATCTGGATGGAGACATGAACTGGAAGGGTTTACAGGGATATGGGCCCAAATGCTGGCAAGATGGGACTGGATTAATTTAGGATATCTGGTTGGCATGGACGAGTTGGACCAAAGGGTCTGTGTCTGGGCTGCACATCTCTATGACACCATGACTGTAAGGGTATTTTTCTCCTGACTGGGCATCTGAGAAGCCAGAAATAAACTGGAGATTTGATCGTTGCTGTCATACAAAATATCTCCAGTTCATACATCTTCATTGATCAGTGACAACTCCCTCTACAAGGAGTCCCCTGTCAGCAGAACACTGAGATGCACCTGATTAAATAAAGGTGCAGGGTCCCTGCCCCAACCCCCTGTGACCTTAGCTGAAACCAGCCATCCCTCCTTCCCTGCTTCGCACACCCTGTATGGACTGCAGCAGTTCAAGAAGCCGGTTCGTCACCACCTTCTCCAGTGCAAATGGAGCCAGGCAATAAATGCCAACAAACCCCCAGACAAGTGAAGCACAATCCAGAATATCCCCTAAATATTTAGGCAATTATTTGACTTTGCAAAGGTTTATTTTTCCCATTGCATTTCTTTCCTCTCGCTCTGGCTCAGTCTGCATAAAATGTGCAGGCTGGTGTATTTTTTTACTTTGCAAAGGATATCTTCAGACATTGTGAACCTGTGACATTTGGGGCTATTTGATGGGAAGGGAAGGGTCTTGAAATAGCATCGTGCTTTAACGCAGGAGTGCCTCGGCTTGAGTTGCAGCCCAAGAGGAGGAGGAACGTGAGACCGGGCACGATCCTCCTGGGGCTCTGGACTCATCTGTCAATCAAGGCTCAGGGCCGGTGGGCGTGAGCCCGCCGGGAAGTGTAGTCTGCTTGTTTCGGAACGGTCGTAGAGAAGAGGTGGGAACTGGAACAGGGTGGACTACAAATCCCAGAAATCCCAGAGTGGCTTGTTCCAGCAAGGCGGCCGATGCGACGGCCAGGCTGTGGGCGGACGTGCGCAGGCGCATTACCGGCCGTCGTAGTCCCTCTCATTTTGAGACATAAACTAGAACGACGGGAAGAATGGGGGGCGAAGGACTACATACCCCGTCGTGCCTTGCGGGTCCACCGTCGCCGCGTAGGGTTGGAGGAAAGTGGAGGGGCGGAGACGAGGCGTGAAGGGGGTGGGGCACGGTCTATGCAGATAAGGGGGGGCGGGGATACATGTTAAGGAGGCTTGGCGCATCAGGGGACGGGATATGTAAAACAAAGGGGCGTGTCCATGCAAATGACGCCATGTGTTTAACGAAGGGGGTTCGGGAATGCTAATGCATATGGATGGCCGGGATGTACATATTGATGAAGCGGGCCGTTGAATATTGATGAGTCGCGCGCTGAGCGGCTGGCGGGAGGAGACTAACAGTCGGTTAAAAGGCGGTGACAGAGGGGTGTTGGGGGGTGGGGGCTGAGGGACAGACAGAGACACACACACACACACACACACAGCATCATGTCCCGGCCGCAGACCGACGTGGAGAGGAGGAAGCAGATCAGTGTGAGGGGCCTGGCCGGCGTGGAGAATGTCGCCGACCTGAAGAAGAACTTCAACCGGCACCTGCACTTCACGCTGGTGAAGGACCGCAATGTGGCGACCCCCCGCGACTACTACCTGGCGCTGGCCCACACCGTCCGGGACCACCTCGTCGGCCGCTGGATCCGCACCCAGCAGTACTACTATGAGAAGGACCCCAAGGTCAGCGGGGGCAGCGGGAGCGCGGGGGGCTGGGAGGGAGAGGACACCCGGGATGGGAGGTACGGGGTAATGGGAGGGGGATGATCCAGGGGATGGGGGGAGGAGGAGGAGGAGGATACAGGGGATGGGGGAGGAGGAGGAGGATACAGGGGATGGGGGAGGAGGAGGATACAGGGGGATGGGAGGAGGAGGAGGATACAGGGGATGGGGGAGGAGGAGGATACAGGGGATGGGGGAGGAGGAGGATACAGGGGATGGGGGAGGAGGAGGATACAGGGGATGGGGGGAGGAGGAGGAGGAGGATACAGGGGATGGGAGGAGGAGGATACAGGGGATGGGAGGAGGATACAGGGGTTGGGAGGAGGATACAGGGGATGAGGGGAGGATACAGGGGTTGGGAGGAGGATACAGGGGATGAGGGGAGGAGGAGGATACAGGGGGTGTGAGGAGGAGGATACAGGGGATGTGAGGAGGAGGAGGAGGGGGGGTTAATGGAAGGAAGGAGTGATCTGGCGTGGCTATAGAGGATACAGAGGAGGTGGATATGGAGGAGTATGGAAGAGACGATACTGAGAGGATATGGAGGAAGGGGGAGATGCAAAAGGGGGATATGGAATGGGAGGCAGGCAATGTGGAAGGGGTATATGGAGGAAGAGGGGGATTCAGAGGGAGAAGGGGGATATGAGGAGAGGAGGGGGAGGGGGATAGAGGATGGAGGCTGGGAATGGGGGATACAGAGGGGGTGGAGTGGAGAACATGGATATGGAAGGGGAGAAGGGTATGACGGGTCTGATATAGGGACATGAAATGGAAGAGGGTATCGATGGGAGGAGGTGGTGGGGAAGGGGGTATAGAAGAGCAGAGGTGTAGTGTGATGGGAGTTAGGCGTATGTGACAGTGGGTGAGGGTTCCTGGAATGGGAAGAAACAGGGCTTCTGTGCCTAGCAATACTATTTTTTTTGCTATTCATTTGTGGGATGTGGGTGTCGCTGCCTGGCCCAGCATTTGTTGCCTATCCCTAGTTGCCCTTAAGGTGGCGGTGAGCTGCCTTCTTGTTATGAAAGGACCCCAAGGTCACTGTTAGGGCAGAGATGGAGGAAGGTACATGATAGATATACAGTAAGCAGCACTATTATGAGAATGACTTTTGGAATACCGAAATACAAGGAGTGCTTAAATTCTGTTGGAGTTGGACTGAAAGGTCTGGTTCTGTGTTGTACATTTGACTCTATGACCCCATGGTGAGGAGATACCTGGGAGGGGTGAGAGCATGATGGTGGGAGGGGCAGTACAGAATGTTTTGGAGGACTCTGAAGACATTACAAGAAAGATCCCCCCTCCTTTCTGGGTATAGGGGAGCAGGGGGGGGTGGTCTGCAGTTAGCAATGCTATTATGAGACTGACTTCAAGTTTGGGGGGTAGCTGGGTGGGGGTTTGGTCGTGAGAGGGAGAACTGAGGTTATAGGGGTCTTTGAACAGCCAGACCAGTGTAGAATGATCCAAAGATGAGGAGGCACACGGCGAGGAATCTAGTACTGGGCCAGGTGGATCCACAGGTGGCAGTGTGTTATTGTGAGGAGTAAATGACACACAGGTAGGGGGCATTGGGGGAAGAGGTTACACACCTGACAGCACAGGTGAGGACTGATGGTCACTGTAGGGCGGTGTGATTGGTATGGTGATGGCGGGGTGGGAAAGCAGGCATTGGGTGATGGGCACTGGAGGGTAAATTCTGAACCTGCATGGTGGGGGTAGAATTCAATGCTGGGTACTGAAGAGGGAGGAGCTGGGTGGGTGATGAGTGTCGGTGTTATAGCATGGACACTGAGTTATGGGAGGAGAGAAATGAATGAAGGCGGGAGAACGTTAGGTGATGGATGAGACCCAGTCAAGAATGCAGGCCATGGGGGTAGTGATGACATTGCGTAATGTGGGCCTGATATGTCAGTGGGAGCTCTGCACAGAGAGTCATGCCAAATAGTGAGACCTGGAAGCTGGTGCCCAGGCACTAGCAATGTGCAGTGGAACCTGCATTCGAGGTCTTGAGATACCAAGAACTTCAGCGATGATGCCACGGTCAGTCACAAAATAATTGGGGCGAAGAATTACTTCTACCAATTGCTGAGGACAAACCTGTTATTATGTAACACTGGCGTATAGCCTGGATTGTGGCAGGGCTGCCACTGTATTACAATAGAGCCAATATTGGTGGGGATCGGGCTGCCCTATTACACTGGTAGTTGTCATTTGTGCCACAGAAACACCAGGCAATAACCAACTCCAATAAAAGACAATTTAACCATCACCCCTTGATATTCAAGGAGTTACCATTGACTGGAAAATCAACTTGAATTGCCGCATAAACACAGCAGCTACAAGGCGAAATCAGAAGCTAGGAATAGTGTGACGTGTAACTCCCCTCCTGATTCCTCAAAGCTGGTTCACGATCAGGCACAAGTCAGGAGTGTGAGGGAATATTCCCCACTTGCCCCTGGATGGGGGCAGTTCCAACAACGCTCAAGAAGCTTGACGCCATCCAGGACAGTGCAGCCTTTCTGATGAAGGGTCTAGGCCCGAAATGTCAGCTTTAGTGCTCCTAAGCTGCCTGCTGTGTTCATCCAGCTCCATACTTTGTCATTAAAGCAGCCCCTGCTTGATTGTTGCCACATCTCCAAACATCTGTTCTCTTCACCACTGACATTCTGGAACTGTCCACAAGATGCACTGTAGAAATTCACCAAGGCTCCTTAAATTGCATCTTTCAATCTCATGACCATCTAGAAGGACAAGGGGAGCAGGTACATGGGAACACACACCCTGCAAGATCCCTTCCAAGCCTGTCACCTTTCTGACTCGGAAAGACATCACCGTTCCGTCAGTGTCGCTGGGTCAAAATCCTGCAATCCCCTCCCGAAGGGCATTGGGGGTGTACCCAAGCACACGGACTGCAGCGGTTGAAGAAGGCAGCTCCCCACCACCACCTCAAAGGTGACGATGGTCGGGCAATACATACTGGCCAGCCAACAATGCCAAGGCCCCATGAGTAAATGAAAAAAGCTGGTGGGAACAGGGCTATCATGATGTGTAATTCTGGGGTACAGAACTGTTGGGGACCAGGCTTTGATGCTTTACGACAACCATTGATTCATCTCCATCATTTTTTTTTAATTCATTCACTGGATGAGGGTGTTGCTGGCCAGGCAGCATTTATTGCCCATCCCTAATTGCCCAGAAGGCAGTTAAGAGTCAATCACATTGCTGTGGGTCTGGAGTCACATGTAGGCCAGGTAAAGGTAGCAGGTTCGTTCCCTAAAAGGGCATTAGTAAACCAGATTGGTCTCTGGATTAACAGTCTAGTGATAATACCGTTATAGGCCATCGCCTCCCCAGGCCTATGACAAACACGAGACCTTGGTGAAAGTGGGTGAGACATGAGGGTATTCGATAGAAGTGAGTGTGCCTTTTCAGGGAGTCCCACAGGACTGAATGGCTTGTAACTAATCTGGTTTCATTCTGCC
>NC_081395.1:11076341-11078841 GCF_030684315.1 Stegostoma tigrinum | reverse complement strand
GCGCACCTCTCTCTGTGCGCACCTCTCTCTGTCTCTGTGCGCACCTCTCTCTGTCTCTCTCTCTCTCTCTATCTCTGTGTGCATCTCTCTCTCTGTGTGTGCATCTCTCTCTGTCTCTCTCTCTCTCTCTGTCTCTGTGTGCACCTCTCTCTGTCTCTGTGTGCATCTCTCTCTCTCTCTCTCTCTATCTCTGTGTGCACCTCTCTCTCTCTGTGTGCATCTCTGTGCGTCTCTGTCTCTGTGTGCGTCTCTGTCTCTGTGTGTGCATCTCTCTCTGTGTGTGCATCTCTGTGCATCTCTCTCTCTCTGTGCGCACCTCTCTCTGTGCGCACCTCTCTCTGTGCGCACCTCTCTCTGTCTCTGTGCGCACCTCTCTCTGTCTCTCTCTCTCTCTCTATCTCTGTGTGCACCTCTCTCTCTGTGTGTGCATCTCTGTGCATCGCTCTCTCTCTCTCTGTGTGCATCTCTCTCTCTCTCTCTCTCTCTCTCTCTCTCTGTGCATCTCTCTCTGTCTCTGTGTGCATCTCTCTCTCTCTATCTCTGTGTGCACCTCTCTCTCTCTCTGTGCATCTCTGTGCATCTCTCTCTCTCTCTCTCTGTGTGCATCTCTCTCTTTCTCTGTCTCTGTGTGCATCTCTCTCTGTGTGTGCATCTCTGTGCATCTCTCTCTCTCTCTCTCTCTCTGCATCTCTGTGTGCATCTCTCTCTGTGTGCATCTCCCTCTCTCCCTCTCTCCCTCTCTCCCTGTCTGTGCGCATCTCTCTCTCTCTCTCTCTCTGTGCATCTCTCTCTCTGTGTGTGCACCTCTCTCTGTCTCTGTGTGCATCTCTCTCTCTCTCTCTATCTCTGTGTGCACCTCTCTCTCTGTGTGTGCATCTCTGTGCATCTCTTTCTGTCTCTGTCTCTGTGTGTGCGTCTCTGTCTCTGTGTGTGCGTCTCTGTCTCTGTGTGTGCATCTCTCTCTGTGTGTGCATCTCTGTGCATCTCTCTCTCTCTGTGCGCACCTCTCTCTGTGCGCACCTCTCTCTGTGCGCACCTCTCTCTGTGCGCACCTCTCTCTGTCTCTGTGCGCACCTCTCTCTGTCTCTGTGCGCACCTCTCTCTGTCTCTCTCTCTCTCTCTCTCTATCTCTGTGTGCATCTCTCTCTCTGTGTGTGCATCTCTCTCTGTCTCTCTCTCTCTCTCTCTCTCTCTGTCTCTGTGTGCACCTCTCTCTGTCTCTGTGTGCATCTCTCTCTCTCTCTCTCTCTCTATCTCTGTGTGCACCTCTCTCTCTGTGTGTGCATCTCTGTGCATCTCTTTCTGTCTCTGTGTGCGTCTCTGTCTCTGTGTGCGTCTCTGTCTCTGTGTGCGTCTCTGTCTCTGTGTGCGTCTCTGTCTCTGTGTGTGCATCTCTCTCTGTGTGTGCATCTCTCCCTGTGTGTGCATCTCTGTGCATCTCTCTCTCTCTGTGCGCACCTCTCTCTGTGCGCACCTCTCTCTGTGCGCACCTCTCTCTGTGCGCACCTCTCTCTGTCTCTGTGCGCACCTCTCTCTGTCTCTGTGCGCACCTCTCTCTGTCTCTGTGCGCACCTCTCTCTGTCTCTCTCTCTCTCTCTCTATCTCTGTGTGCACCTCTCTCTCTGTGTGTGCATCTCTGTGCATCTCTTTCTCTCTCTGTGTGCATCTCTCTCTGTGTGTGCATCTCTCTCTGTGTGTGCATCTCTCCCTGTGTGTGCATCTCTGTGCATCTCTCTCTCTCTGTGCGCACCTCTCTCTGTGCGCACCTCTCTCTGTGCGCACCTCTCTCTGTCTCTGTGCGCACCTCTCTCTGTCTCTGTGCGCACCTCTCTCTGTCTCTCTCTCTCTCTCTCTATCTCTGTGTGCACCTCTCTCTCTCTGTGTGCATCTCTGTGCATCGCTCTCTCTCTCTCTGTGTGCATCTCTCTGCGTGCATCTCTCTCTCTCTCTCTCTCTCTCTCTCTCTCTCTGTGTGTGCATCTCTCTCTGTGTGTGCATCTCTGTGCATCTCTGTGTGTGTGTGTGTGTGTGTGTGTGTGTGTGTGTGTGTGTGCATCTCTGTGCATCTCTCTCTCTCTCTCTGTGTGCATCTCTCTCTGTGCGCATCTCTCTCTGTGCGCATCTCTCTCTGTGCGCTTCTCCCTCTCTCCCTCTCTTCCTCTCTCCCTCTCTCCCTCTCTCCCTCTGTGTCTGTGTACATCTCTCTCTCTCTCTCTCTCTCTCTCTCTGTACATCTCTCTCTCTCTCTCTCTCTCTGTACATCTCTCTCTCTCTCTGTCTCTGTCTCTCTGTCTCTCTGTCTCTCTCTCTCTCTCTCTCTCTCTCTGTCTCTCTCTCTGTCTCTGTGTGCATCTCTCTCTGTCTCTGTGTGCATCTCTCTGTGTGCAGCTCTCAGTGTGTGCATCTCTGTGCATCTCTCTCTCTCTCTGTGTGCATCTCTCTGTGTGCATCTCTCACTGTCTTTGTGTGCATCTCTCTTTCTCTTTTTGTGTGTGTGCAT